>NC_071103.1:21355000-21357500 GCF_024256425.1 Clarias gariepinus | reverse complement strand
AGGACATTTTGCGAGAGAGTGCAGCACGGAGAGATGCCTAGATTGCCAAAAAACAGTAAATAAATGTGAATGCAGGATTAAACAAGATGAGACTCATGTGAGCAGGCAGGAGCATGAGCGAGACAACGCAATAACACAAAATGGAAAAGAAATTGAAGAAACAAAAGATGATGAAGAGCCGGAAAAAAACGAAAGTCAAAATAGAGAACAAGACACGAGAAACGAGCGTATGGAGGATGGGACTGAAAGTCAAAATGAAGACAATGGGAAAATAGAAAATGAAATGAACACAAAAGGAGAACAGGGGAGGAAAACACAGAAAGAGCAACAGAAGGAAGGGGACAACCAATCAATGCAAGAAGACCAAGCGGAGGAATTATGGACACAAGAGGATACTTCAGGAAGTTCGATCGGGGAAAGGAATGGACAAGAGCAGCAGAACAACGGAGATGAGGAAAAGAGAGTCAACAAAAGAAGAAGACAATTGAAGGTAACACCATGCTTAGACAATGCAAGAAAAAGAGGAATAAACAAAGAAATGCTAAAGAACAGATATGACCTGTTAAGAGAAGCAGAGGACATGAACTAAAAGAAAGGGTCAAATGAGTGGTTTTAAGTATTTGTTCTTCTCTTTTCTTTTTATGGTACTAAATTGTGTTAGCTTCAATGCAAGAGGGCTGAGGGACATGAGTAAATTTGCGAGAATAAAATCAAAATGCAAATTTCAAGATATTATTGCCTTGCAAGAAACAAACTGGAATGAAAATGTGATGTGCGATATTAAGAAGAGTTGGGATGGAGGAATTTTATATAACAATGGGGATGGGAGGCTTCGGAGAGGAGTTGCTTTCTTAATAAGAAATGATGTGCTTAAAGAAAGTAAAATTTTGTTTAAGGATGAAATTGGTAAATGTCTAGCAATAGAAATAAAACATAAGGGGGAAATTTTGTTTTTAGTAAATGTACATGCACCGGGAGAAGGAAAAGAAAAAAAAGAGTTTTTTAAGGTTTTAAGAAATATTTTAAACAAGTACGAGGAAATAATAATGATGGGGGATTTTAATACTGTTTTTAGTAAACAAGATATGGCAGAAGGAATGTTTTTTAAAAGAGATATGGGGAGGAATGAATTAAAAACTCTAATGGAAGAAAATAATATAATAGATGTTTGGAGAGAAAGAAACGAAGGGAAAAAGGAATTTTCAAGGAGACAAATAGTAGGGAATTTTGTATGTCAAACCCGAATAGATTATATCTTATGCAAAAGAAAAACTAAAAAACTTTATCGAAAAGATTAAATACGAAGAAACCAGTTTTAGCGATCATAAGTTTTTATTCTTTTGTTTGAATAGGAGTAAAACCCAACGAGGACCGGGAGTTTGGATTTTAAATACGCAGATTCTAAAAGATGAAGGGTATGTGATGAGAGTTAAAGAAATTATAAAGAAGGAAATGGAAAACGAAATGTATGAAGAAGATAAAAGAATATGGTGGGAAAACGTAAAATATTTAATTAAAAAATTCTCTATAAAATACTGTAGTTTCATACAGAAATGTAAAAGAATTAAAGAAAAAGAATTAAAAAAGAACATGGAAGCGGAACTTAGAAAAGATAACAAAGATATTGAAAAGATTAAAGAAATTGAAGGGAAGCTAAAGGAAATAGAAGTAAAGAAGTATGAAGGAGCGAGGCTTAGGAGTAATGCAAAGTATGTGGTAGAGGGAGAAAAATGCACAAAGTTTTTTTTCGATTTTGGAAAGGAAGAGAGGAAAAGCTGAAGTAACAAAAGAAATAAGGGGGAAAAACGGGGAAATTGTAGGAGAGAAGAACAAAATTTTAAAGGAAATAAGATGTTTTCATGAGGATTTGTTTAGAGCAAGAGGAGTAGAAAAAAGAAAAGGAGAAACTGTTAAAATTGATAAAAACGAAAGTCAATGAGAGTGATAAAGAAGAGTGTGATCAAGAAATCAGAGAAGAGGAGATCGAAAGAGCAATAGGGGAACTAAACAAAAGGAAAAGTCCAGGAATAGATGGTTTGGGAGCTGAATGTTATGTATGCTTTAAGGGAGTTCTAACAAGGATTTTAAACAAGGTCTTTGAAGAGATTTTTGAAAAAGAAGAAATTAATGAAAGAACACAGATGGGACTAATGAAACTGAAATATAAAAGAAAAGGAGAAAAAGTGGACTTGAAAAACTTTAGACCCATTACAATGCTAAACACTGATCTTAAAATTTTAGCAAAGGTTTTGGCAAATAGGTTAAAGGAAGTAATACCGAGTATAATTGAAACAAACCAGGCGTACGGAGTAAAAGGAAGGGACATAGCGGACATAACAATGAGCATAAGAGATATGATATGGTACATAAAAGAAAAGAAAGAAGATGGGTACATAATTAGTGTAGACTTTGAAAAAGCATTTGATAGGGTTGAGCATGAGTATTTATTTGATATCTTAAGGGAATTTGGTTTTGGGGAGAGATTTTCGAAATGGATAAG
>NC_071103.1:21250000-21350000 GCF_024256425.1 Clarias gariepinus | reverse complement strand
AGGATGAGGAGGATGCCAGAAGTGGAAAGAGAAATCAAGACAAAAGTTCTGTGAAAAGCAAGAAGACGCAGGAGATCAAGGAGGTGGGAGGAAGTCATGAAATGGAGGTACAAGGTTTGTCAGAGACAGAGATGGGAGAGCTAATGGATATACGTGAAGACACGAGTACACAGAGGAAAAGGAAAAAGAACAAGGAGGAGGAGAAGCTCTGTGGGAAGAAGTAAGAACATGTGGTTGATGGAATGTGTTTGAAACTTCCATTAATTATAATATATGTAATGTGGGGAATAATGAACATTGCATGTTTAAATGGGAACGGGTTAAGAGACATAAAGAAGGTAGAAAGAGTGATTGAAATATTGAAAGCAGATGTAATATGTTTTCAAGAAACACATTGGTCAGAGGAAATGATGGAAAGTGTTAAAAATGTGTGGAAGGAGGATATTTTTGTGAATCACGGGAATAATAAGGAGCGTGGGGTGGCAATACTGATAAAAAGAGAAAAGGTTAAACACGTAAATCAGGTTTTTAATGATGGTAAAGGGAGATTGTTAGCTTTAGATTTTTTATTTTATAATGAACCTTTTAGATTGATAAATGTTTATGCGCCTAACGTTGAAATTGAAAGAAAAGAGCTTTTTAAAATGTTGAAACCAGTATGTAAAGGAAAATGTATAGTGGTTGGGGATTTTAATGTATGGCGCTCAAGATTAGATGCATCAAGCAGTGCAAAGTTTAGATCAGATGCCTCAAGGAAGTATTTAAATGATTGGATGCAGAATGATGATATGGTGGATGCATGGAGAGAAGAAAACCCTTTTAAGAGAGAATTCTCTAGAAGACAAATGGCAAGAGGAATATTAAAACAAAGTAGAATAGATTTGTGTTTGGTGAAAAGAGAAATGTCAAGTGAGGAATGTGGCGTATAGGTTTTTAGAAGTGAGTGATCATGCTGCTATGAAAATTAAGTTATGTTTAAATAAAGAGGGAAGGGGAGGGGGAGTGTGGTGTTTAAATTCATCAATTTTATCAGAAGAGGCCTATAAAGAAAATATTAGGAAATGTATTCAATATGAAATGGAAAATCCTTTGTTTAATGAAAATGTGGGTGCGTGGTGGGAGAGTTTGAAGGAAAAAATTAAGAAAAGAAGTATAAGATATTCAAAACAAAGGAATTTTATGAGAAAAAGTAAATTGGAGGAAATGCAAAAGAAAATGAGGAGGGAAGCGGAAAAAATAGATGTTAATCCAGAGTATGGGAATGAGGGTTTTCTTAAGATAAAAGAAGAGATTGAGGAATATGAAAAGGAAAAGAGTGAAGGGGCAAAAGTGAGGAGTAGGGCGCAGTATGCGTTGGAGGGTGAAAGGAGCACAAAGTTCTTTCTGAACTTAGAGAAAAGCAAACAAAAAAGGTGCTTCATTATGGAGTTAGAAAATGAGAATGGGGAGAAAGTTACAGATTTAGTAGGAATAATAGAAGCAGTACAAAAATTTTATGAGAAACTGTTTAAGAAAGAAGGGGTAAAACAGGAATGTGTGGATGCAATTTTAGATTCACTAGAGGCAAGGTTGGAGGAGGATGAGAGAGAGATGTGTGACAAAGAAATATGTGAAGAAGAAATAGAAGAAGCAATAAAGCAAACAAAACCTAATAAAAGTCCTGGTTCTGATGGGTTAACACATGAATTTTATAAGACTTTTAGAGAGTTTTTAGCACCAAGTTGTATAAACATATGGAAGAAAGAAGGGAGATGCCTGAATCAATGGGATTAGGAATGATCACTATTTTGTATAAAAATAAAGGGAGTAAAATGAAGCTAGAAAATTATAGACCATTGAGTCTTTTAAACACAGATTACAAAATTTTGACAAAAATTTTAGCTAATAGAATAAAAGGAGTGGTAGGAGGTATTATATCAGAAAGTCAAGCATACAGTATACCTGGAAGAGATATAGTTGACACAGTTTGTACAATAAGAGATGTAGTGGAGAGTATGGGGAGGGACGGAGAGGGAGGTATGATATTATGCATGGACTTGAACAAAGCATTTGACAGGGTGGAGCATAGTTTTATAGTGCAGGTGATGAGAAGATTTGGGTTTGGAAAGAAGATGGTTGACTGGATAAAACTAGTATATGGGAATGCGAGGAGCTGTGTAAAGATTAATGGTGTTTTAACTAAGTCTTTTAAATTGGAGAGATCTGTAAGACAGGGTTGTCCTTTGTCTGCTTTACTGTACTTAATAACAGCTGAACCCTTAGCAATGGTGGTAAAAAGTGATGAGAGAATACGAGGGATTCAAATTCCAAATGGGGGAGTTAGCAAAATTCATCAATATGCAGATGATACGACATTTACAGTAAAAGATATAGACAGTATAAATAGAATAAGGAAGCACATGGAAACTTATGGAAAGGCATCTGGTGCTAAAGTGAACATAGAGAAATCTGAAATTATGAGTATAGGTGGAGTTAATGTGGAAGGACGGGACATTCCGTTTAAAATAGCAAAAGAATATACGAAGATTTTGGGAATTAATATAGGTGTTAATGACAAGGAGGCAAGGGATGCTACGTGGACGGGGATTTTAAATAAAATTAAACAAGTTTTACAGTTTTGGAAATTGAGGGAGTTGGGGCTAGGAGGGAAAGTAGTTGTGGTGAATTCATTGATACTGACCAAATGTAACTATGTCATTGGGGCGATAGATATGCCGGATTGGGTTTTAAATGATTTGAAGGAGACAGTCAGTACATTTCTGTGGGGGGGTAAAGGAGTGTTGATTTCTGCCAAGACATTAATAGCGGACAATAAGGAGGGGGGTTTGAATTTAATAGATGTGAATGTCAAAGGGAAAGCAATCAGGTTTAAAGTAATAAAGAAATTTCTATATGATAAAGTGGATTATGGGTGGAAGGGATTTATGAAAGAGTTTTTAAGTAAAAGCAGTGGTTGTGGAGAAGAAGGGATATTTATGGCCCTAAAGAGCACAATGATTGAAGATGTGCCACCGTTCTACAAAGAGGTTTTTTGTGCATGGGCCGAATTACTACAGAATGTGGAATATGAGTGTCAAAATATAAACCAAATTCATAAGCAACCCATTTTTTTGAATACAAAGATACGGATGAAAAGGGGGATGTTTTATAACAGACTGTATATGAAAGCTGGGATAAGACAAGTGAAAGACATAGTATATGAATATGTGGGAGGGTTTTTACCAAATAGAGCCGTTTATGATAGCGTGGTGGAATGGGATGATGAGATTGGGGAATCACAGGTGGACACAATGTGTGAAAATATTAAAATAAGTCTGCCTAAGAGTTGGGTGGAGAGGATTCAAGAAGAGACAGTTAAACCAGGGTATTGGGGAATGCCTGAAATGTATATTGTAATAAATGGAAAAGAAAAAGGTTTGAGTGATGTTACAACGAAAATGGTGTACAAAATATTATTGAAGAAGGAACTTAAAGGTCCTGCATCGGAAGCTGTGTGGTCAAAATTGTTCCCGGGTTTTGATGTAAAAACAGTATGGAAAAATTTGAGTGTGAAGTATAATGCAATAGAATGTGAAAATTTGGATTTTAAACTGAGACACAACAGAATATATACAAAAATGGTCATTCATCAAATTAATAGGGAAGAGAACAGAGAATGTGATGTATGTTTAACTGATGTGGAAACGTTGATGCACATGTTTTTTGAATGTAAAAAATTGGACATATTTCACGATAAACTGAAAAACTTCTTTAAAAATGATTTTGGAAAGGACGTAAAAGAGGAAGAATGGAAAAAGTTTTTTCTTTTTGGGGAATGTGTAAACAAAAAAGATATGAGGGGGAATCTATGTAATTTTATTTTAAGCAATGCAAGGTATGCGATATGGATAAGAAGGAACTTGGCGTTCCATGAAGGGAGGATAGTGGATGTAAATGGAATCTTTAGGTCTGTGATGCGAAAGAATGTGTATTCAATGTGGAAATATCTGGTCAAGGAAGAGTTTGAAAAAGCATTTACAAGTGACTGCAGGCTAATTTGTATAAAAGAAAAAAAGGAATTGAGTATAAACTTCTAAAATTGGGAGGGAAAAATGTGTATTAAGGAAGTTTGGAGACAAATGTATATGGTGTGAGATGATTGTGATGTGAAAGATAGAAAATGTTTTGTTGTAATATTTTTTGATACTTTTGATAATAAAAAAAAAAAAAAAAAAAAAAGAGAGCGCCCGATCTCGTCTGATCTCGGAAGCTAAGCAGGCTCGGGCCTGGTTAGTACTTGGATGGGAGACCGCCTGGGAATACCAGGTGCTGTAAGCTTTTCACTTTTATTCCTTCTATGGGTTTTTTTTTTTTTTTTTTTTTAAGTGCTTTTTTTATAGTTTAAATAGTTAAATGTAAGTAAGGGGTAATTAAAATAATCTTTGACTGAAGAGGAAAAGCTAATTCCCCCAACGCAAAGAAGCTTGTTGGTTCAAAATAATTTCAAATGAAGTTGTCATAACTCAAAAAGACTAATGCAAAACATTGCGTAAATTTTTTTTGTTAAGACTAAGAGTGAGCTTGTGGCTCCTCCTTTTGCAGCCATTATTCAACTAAACGTCTCCTGTAACCACTAACCAGTCTCTTACATCTGCTTATGGGGATTTTTGCGGCTTGATTTTTTCCCTAGCAGAATCTACTTAAATAAATCATGTAAAACATCCTAAACTATTTAGCCAGACAAAAGGTAATCATATGTATTAAGGAAAATTACTTAATATAAAAATCATTTTATAATGAAATAAATACATAATGTATTTTGGTGTTAAACATGCTTTTATTTCATATGGTATCAAAATATTAAAAACTGTGTAAATAGTGTATATAACATTTACAGCCGTTTTAAGATTTGTAAAACAATTTGTAAAACAGTTTGTAACTGACAATTTATATGTCATTGAAATCAACTGTTTAGCATTATATGCTAACATCTTTTTTTGTAAATAGTCACATTCTGTACTAAAACCTGAGAGAACTTGTACAGTAAACCATTTCTAGGTTCATAACTTTGTAACATTGTAAAACACTAACTCCCAAAAACCTGTTATAGTGAACTGTGGAGACTGACACTACAACAAACTTGAGTAAGCTAACAGGAAAGAAAACAGGATGTTTTCAGAAATGTTCACAATGCTTAATTTATTTCATTTATATTGCTGACACTAGTGCAAGAAAGAAGCTTATTTAAATAAATCAAAATAAAACAAAAAAATTAGCAATCTTAACTTACTTCTTACACTGTTCATCTGCTCCTTCAAAATGGCGTCTGATCACTGCTGTTGTTGAGATTTAAATGAAGGTGACTCAATAAAACCTGGATAATTGGGGCAATTAAATTGGGCCTTAAAATAAATATGAAGCCTTTTTTCCTCGAAATTTTAGTCTGAATGGTTCCTTAAATTAGGCCTAAAAAATGCACTCATTTCTTAAAAAAAATGGGTAACATTTATTTCTTAATTTTATTAGTGAAATGTTTTCAATACACTGAAAAAAAGGGAAACTGCTCTGTCATTGATACAAAGTATGTTTCTACATTGATCTGATGGAAATTTTTGATTTCCTATACGAAACTGATATTTTTACGTTGCTTAAAAGCAAACATCGAAGCCCCTGTTTAAACTTAAATGTATCCGTTCACTCAAAGGACATTTGTGCTTCAAACCAAAAGTTCGCCGTGTCACATGACCTCATGACGTAGTATTATCGCAAACTAAATCACGTTCTGCTGGCGGCCATAGTTTTTCAAAGAAAACAACAGGTAAGAAAGCAAACACATGTCATTTCTATTTTAAATGTATCTTTATGATTTATGTCAGGAACAACTACTTTGTAGATTGAATTTTGGGTCCGTGTTTACTAGCTAAAAACACCTATATTACCTACAGTAGCATTAGCGAACTAACACGATTATTTTCAAAAAACGGTATTTAAGTACCGTGAAAAATTTATAGGAAAGTGACCCAAACACAGAACAAGCCAGTTTGGAGTGAGTGCTGTTTGTAGTGTACTTATAGTTATGTCTAAAACCTTCTGGACTTGCTAACATGTAAGTAATGTAATATCGCTAAAACTATGTTCCTGACATACTGGTAACACTTTATGACAAGTTTGTAAGGTTATCAGTATATAAACACTGGCAGCCATTTTTGGCACATTAATTTAACGTTACTACAAGTACAACAGGCCAACCGATTAAATTAACCATGTAAATTAAAAGTGAAATAAAACTCAAAACAGTTAATTATTTTTATTTATTTTATTTTTGTTTTCTGTCTTTTAATTGAAGAAATAATAGTACAACAAAAAGAAAAAGTAATGTATCGTTTAAAGGAAGGTAATAAATGTTTTTGGAGGAGAACTTGTGTGTTCATTATCTTCATTTTTAAATTTTTTTTTTTTTTTAAAGGTTGCTTACTTTATTTATAAATGTAACTTCTCTACATAAATTAACATTTTTGGTTTGGAGATAATACATTTTTTTATTTCAGAAAAAGACTATATATTGTATAATTTATAAAATTAAGTTTGTACATAATCATACTTTTAACTTGAGAATAATGAAAAAGATTACTACTATAATTTACTCCTATAACTTTATACTACATGAATGTAAGTTGTTTCTTTCAAGGTAAACACTAAACTTAAATATAATGTTAAATCTTAGGTTTTTCTAAAGTGATATAATCAAGTTGTTAGAAAGTAGAAAAATAAGTTTGACTGGCCTAAGGCATTGTAATAACTTTTGTTTCTGATTTGGATGGATGAATTTTTTTTGCTTTGGAAAAACCAAAAAATCTATTTATATTTAATCAAAATTAAGCAGTAGCAGCAAGGGCAGGGAAACAAAGCTTGTTCATTGCCCAGTAACGGAATGGGTTTTCCGACCGAAGGATAATTTGCTCTATCATATATGTTTGTATTTGAAGAAGAGCACTTCATCAGAACTTTTGAGAACTTCATCAAACATTATTATGAAGGTTCTCTAGCTTTGTGTGTCCGTTTGACCCACTCAGCTGAAGCAACTAAGGCAGTAGTTGGCCTCTCCGTCAGGTCTTCCATCTTCTCAACCTCTTGAATCAAGGCATTTTTTGCATGCCTGGCAGCATTTGCATTTAAAAAACATCTAAGACAAAACATGCAAAATAAATAGTCTATTTTATACAAATGTTACATGGTAATTTTATGTACTTTAGTTGCCAGTCACATCTTAAAATAAATTACCTATCAGAGATAAGAACTACTGTACGTTCTTTAAAAACAGCATGCTTTAAATGTGCTTTTATTCAGGTTAAATATTTTGTTGAACACATATTTGTGTGTTTCTGTGTTGTAAGGACAGAAAGTAATACCTTTTTTTTTTATAAATAAATGTTTAATAAAAATCAGCCTGCATTATTTTTTTATATGAGATGTGCAGATCTTACAGTCTAACATCCAATCACTTCAGTACAATTTTTTCAGAACGAATCGAAAACAATGCGTTCTAGTCACAGATTCATAACGCATTGGAAATAAAAATGTGCACAATGTGGAAAGCATTTCCAACTGTTATTTTAGCATTTTAGCACGTTAATGACGAGCTAATGACTAAAGCTTTAAAATGAATTAAACTAAACTGATATAAACGTAAACATATACTCGCGGTTTGCGTATTATTTTTTCTCTCTCTTATGCCGCGGAATTGTGGGTAATCGTCTCCCCTGCTGGGTCTTAGTGCACACTTCTTACTAGTATACTTAACATCCGTGCATGCGTCTACTGTTTACTACAGTATAACACTGTAACCACGTGTATGCACGTAAAACATATTTTATTTTGTGTCTGTATGCGTGGATGTACAGCAAGCTGGTAAAGCAAAAGCAAGTCTCATTAGAGACGTTAAAAATCAATTTTTTCTCTCTGCTCAAGGCTTAGCCTGCTCTGTGTGTCTGTGTGCGCGCACGTCATTGTACACCGTGCCACACATACAAATATACACAAACCCTTCCTACTTTCACCTTCACACAGACACACACGCACACTTTTTCTCTCTGCTCTACACAGAAACACTGCTCTGTCGCGATTCTTTTCAAAGGTAAAATGCAGGTTAGTTTGTTTTATTTTCACTTTACAGCAGTGATTTCGTTAGTGTGTCGCTCAATCAAGTGTCATTAGAAAGATTTCTCCTTTTTTTTTTTACAGATAAAACAGTGTTTCCATTGTGTGTGTGCACTTGTGTGAATAGAGTGGAGAAAAGGTAACTGTGCAAAATGAAAAGGGGGAGAGAGGAGCTTACTTTAGCTTCACACACACACACACACACACACATATGGGGTGAAATCCCAAACATTTTTTAAAAGCAATTGCAAATTGTGCATTACCGTTTTCTTTTTTGCCTTCTCGAACGAACAATGACTGCCAAATATCAAATGAAAAAGCAAAGTCCATTTGCATTTGCATTTCCCATGCCTTACAAGTTATGAGCCATATTTAAATAGCAAAATCAATTACCACGTCTGCTTTTTTACTTTCTCTGTGTCGCGTATGTAGCCTGCCCAAACTCAAACACAATTGTAATTCATTTGCAATTGCATTTTCAACAAGTTACACAAAAACCTGTTAATCAGTGTCAGGTGGGTCTATACTGTGGGGCGTGATTGTATGGGTAGTGACGTCACTCGCTGTCAACGATCAAGAAGGGGAAAATTTGAGCAATGGAGGTAAACCGAGATTATCATCTGTTTATTACGAAATAAACAATAAACACGCAAAAAAGACAAATCGCATATTTTCTTACTCTGAAGTGAAGAGAGAAGCTATTACAAATAAATATATTTTTAGATCTTCTCCTGTTACAGCCTGATGGAACTAAATCTTTCAGAAACGCTGCTTACTGGAGCTTTATAGCGATGGAGTCACTAAGGGACCGTCATAAAAAGTGCATAACCAAGACAAACCGTTTGTTTACAAAAGAGTACACAAGATTACAGAGAAATACCTCACAGGACATCAAACATATTACTGTTAGGCTACAGTATGGATTATTTGTTTGTTTAATTGATTAATAATAATTTTTAAATAAATGATTACACAGACAATTCTGGTGCCAATAAAACAGATAATTTGTTAAATGAGAGTTGGGGTTTTTGCTTTTTTGTTATGTGGATTGCACATGTAAAACCAGTTGTACTATAATCCACTCTATCAATGCTAATACAACCAATCCTTTTTTCTCATTCAGTTTAATTTCATTTATTTATTTATTTTGGCAAAAAAAATTATAAAAAATTTACAGCTGAACTAATTTCAAAGGGAATGGTTGTAGTTATTATTAGTAATTTTAGTAAAATTTGCAATTTCTTTTGAAAAATGCCCGGGTTTTTACTCCATACACCCACATACTGTACACAGCACCCACGCGCAAAAAAATACTTTATATTTTGTGTTAATTATTTTTTTGTATTTATTTTTTTGATTTTCCATTATTTCTTATGGGAAAATTAGATTTGGTTTACGAGTTTTTGTAAATACAAGCCCACTTCCGGAACGAATTATGCTCATAATCCTAGGTTCCACTGTATATGCCTCTGTAGATGCTTGATTAAATTTGTGGTTTTATAGTTCGAAATACTACTACCATCTCTTGAAACTTTGGCTTTGCAAATATTACAATTTGCAGTGCTACTAGCTGCTGTATCGAGAGTAAGATACAACCTGAGGTAACCTACTTCACATGTAAAAGAATCCTACTAAACTCGTCTGTCAGACTCACATGTGGCTGCGTAAGCAGCGCAACGTATTTTAAATATATTTTATATATTAGGTGAAATTTTTAAAAATAAAAAATTGTGTTTGTATAAGAATTTTTATAGTTTTTTACTGTAGACTAATATTTTTTGCTATTCATTTAATCAAACTCTGGTAACGGTATTGAATTTGGATCGGTCACGCACAACCAATATCCGATCCATTCAAAAAGCTTGGATCAGCGTCGATACCCATCCACAGTATCAGATGGATGCAACCCTGAAAACCAGTGATGATGTTCATTGACCACACCAAACAGCAGCTTGTAGTTTTGGGGATTCCACCAATTAAAGGTGGATAAATAATTTTAGAACTTGAACTGTGACCATCTACATCAAATTACAGTCATTTGTTTATGTGACAAGACTACTAATCCTAAATCGTGGAACTTTCCCAGTCCATACAGATGAGATCGCATAACTATTAATATGAAGGACCTTCTCAATTGATGTTTTATTGTGCTGCTGTTCAAGAATGGCCAGGTAGGCATTAATGACATGGTGATGTTGACTTTTTGTTACTAACATATTACAAGTTAATTGTTTTTAAAAAACATTTATTTGCTATCCATATTTAAAAAAGTAAAAGACCATGTTCACCTCACTCTCTAGCTCCAACCCAGGTTTTAAAATACCTATGTCCCAGTAGAATGATTTATATGGCCCAATTTTGGAAAGCAGGACATGAGCATTAAAACCATTCCAAGCATCTTTCACATCTACATAAAAAAGGCACAAATTAATTGATAGACAGATGCATGATCTATCACTGGAACTGGCTAACATCTGTGTTTATGAATCTGCAGTACGTAAAACATTAAATAAGTAGGTTGTCTATGGCAGGAGACTACAAAGGAATCTGCTGGTTTCTAAAAAGTACTTTGCTGCAAACCTGAAGTTTGCGAACAAGCACATTGACACTCCACAGCGGTATTTGCACAATGTTTGGTGGACTAATGAAACTAGGATTTTACTAATTGGAAAGAACGTCTCGGGTTACTTTGCTGTAACCCTGTTCCCTGAAAAGGCGGGAACGAGATGCTGCGTGAAAACGCTATGGGAACATCTTGTCATGTTGCCGGTTGTGAAGCATGTGTGTACCAAACACGCCAAATTTTTGGCTTTTATAACCTCGGTCAGGTGACGTCATCTGATAGGACGCACCTGCAGGTTATAAATAGGAGTGAACCGGAAACATTCCTCAGATTGATTTGTCTGAACGGACGTCCGGTCACATAGACAGTGCGGCATTGGGACGCAGCATCTCGTTCCCGCCTTTTCAGGGAACAGGGTTACAGCAAAGTAACCCGAGACGTTCCCTTTCAAAGGCTACACTCGATGCTGCGTTAAAACGCTATGGGAACTGAGAGTGCCAACGCCGCCGCACTGCAAGTGTCTGGACTCCAAGGTTGTGTAGCGTGTGCGCACAAGGCCAAGAAGGTCTCAGAACTATGTCTGGGTAGCTGACTCAAGGACCCGTGGGCCCGGAGTAGCATGAACATCCAAACTATAAATGTAATAAATGTGTGCGGAGAGGACAACCCTCCGTGTCACACACTTGCTGCAGGAGAATACCTCTTGCTAGTGCAATAGATGGGACGATCCCCCTGGTTGAATGAACCCTGATTCCTAGAGGCGAAGTGAGCCCACGCGCCTCATAGGAGAGGGCAATAGCATCTCTCACGCCGCTTGCGGCTTCAAAACATGTAAAAGCTGCTTTGACTTACGCCACTGGCTAATGCGGTGGACGTAAATCTGAAGAGCACGTACTGGACACAGTAAGTGAAGTCTCTCCTGCTCCGAAGCTGTAAAGGCGGAGGACAGAAGGCTTCAAAACAATAGGATGCATATTGGCAAATGTGTGCGGAGAGGACCAACCCTCCGCATCACAGACTTGCTGCAAAGGAATACCTCTCGCTAGTGCAATTAATGAGGCGATTCCCCTGGTTGAATGAACCCTGATTCCTAGAGGCGAAGTGAACCCACGCGCCTCATAGGAGAGGGCAATAGCATCTCTCACGCAGCTTGCGGCTTCAAAACATGTAAAAGCTGCTCTGACTTACGCCACTGGCTAATGCGGTGGACGTAAATCTGAAGAGCATGTACTGGACACAGTAAGTGAAGTCTCTCCTGCTCCGAAGCTGTAAAGGCAATTGATGAGGCGATTACCCTGGTTGAATAAGCCCTGATTCCTAGAGGCGAAGTGAGCCCACGCGCCTCATAGGAGAGGGCAATAGCTGTCCGATCCTTTTAGAGAGGTAACACCATTTAGAAAAACCATCTTAGAATAGTCTTAATTACGCTGGCTGGAAGACCGTAAAGACTTAGAGTCAGAGAGTAGTGAAGGGGACATTTGCTGATCTTGTGAGACAAAGAGGTCCACCTACGCTACATGAAATTTTCCCAGAATGTAAATCGCCCTGAGGGACAGGAATCTGGTGCGCGAGCAGTCCGCCCTAGCGATTAATATATGAGACTGCCATAGTGTTGTTCACCCGCACTAGGACATGGTAGTCTCAACTGCTGGAGGAAGTGCTTTAGGGCCTGAAATAGAGCCATGATTTTGAGGCAATTTATGTGCCGCGCAAAACGATGGCCTCTCCAGCTCCCTTGGGCTGGACGGTCATTTAAGACCGCACCCCAGCCCATGAGGGAAGCGTCTGTCGTTAGCATCTGCGACGACAAGACGAACTTAGAGTGGGACCCAGAGTCAGAAACCGGGGTCTGAACCACATAGAAAGGGTACGAAGCACCTGGCGCATAGCCCTTATTGGGGATTGGCCCTAGAGTAAAATCCCCTGGTTCTTAGCCACAACTGAAATGCTCTCATGTGCAGAAGGTCCAAAGGTGTCACCGTGGATACAGCTGCCATGAGAGCTAAGATCTCTGAAAGTGAAGGTCAATTTCTGGTCTAGCTTGATTTCCTTGACGGTGTTGAGAATGGATTCGACACGAGCGGGAGACAGCTGTGCCCTCTTACGCTCAAATTCCATGTGACACCCAAAAATGTTGTCCTCTAAACAGGAAAGAGCATGCTTTCATGGCATTGGATCTCAATCCTAGGAAACAAAGATTAGCTAGAACGACATGCTGATGTCGAAGCGCTAGCTACTGAGACTGGGCCAGCCAGTCATGTAATTCAATACGGATGCTCTGGAGTCGTAAGAGCCAGAACTACATCCATGTATTTTGTATATGTGCGGGTAAAAAAGCTAGACCAAATGGAAGGACCCGATACTGGTAAGCTTCGCCCCCGAAAGCGAACCTCAGGAACCTCCTGTGTTGTGGCAATATTTCCATTGATTTATTTTTAGATAGCGGTAAAGCTCGCAAAGTCTAAAAAATTGGACGCAGCCCCCCGTTCCTCTTGCACTTTCCGGTTTCATGGAAGTGGAGACCACGCCATTGAAACGCGGAGGGTGATGTGAGAACTGAATCCTGTAGTTTCTTTGTACAGTGCTTAGTACCCAAGGAGATATACTTGGCAGTAGCTTCCACGCTGCCAGTTTCTCAGAAAGGGGCAAAGCTCAGCGGCTTGGTTAAACGGGGGGGATGTTAGATGTTCGGTTCCTGAAACACGGCAGGAATAACCCGAAGAACTAACATTTTATTGGAGACTGGAGTTTGCAAGAACATCGATCTCCTGGGGGTGCCAGGGAGAACACTTCATTCTTTAAAAGGAATTCTGACCCCCCACGGTCCTGGGCACATGAACCTCAGGGCTTCTTTGTGAAGACAATATGCCAGTCTGACCTCTTTTGAGGCGGATTGCGTGACGCACCCCAATCTTGCGAGGGGGTGCCCAGCTCAAAAACACTCTCCTTGTGTGTTTCATGCCTCGCAACAGTCAGACCCGGTCGAGACTGGGTGGCCGACAGTCCCGACTCTTGAGCAAGGCGGGGAAGGAATTTCCCGAAGGCTTGTTATATAACTTTGCCTCATGAACCTAGTGGCGACCGAGTTAACGACATCGCCAAGTAGGCCGGGAGGCGAGATGGGGCATCTAGGAGGAATACACGATCCTTCTCCTTAATGCCCCTGAGATTCAACCACAAGTGCCTCTCCGCGGAGACCATAGCAGCCATAAAACGTCCGATAGCACAAGCCGTCTGCTTTGTTGCACGAAGAGACACGTCTGTGGCCCGGTGTAAATCCAATACGCCTTACCTTGCAGAGCCCCGCCAGTACTCAAGTCTCTCAGCAGGTCAGCCTGGTAGACGTGCAAAACCGCCATGGTGTGCAATGCGCCAACCTGACCTGCTGCCTGAAAAGCTTTTCCCTCCAGGGAAGATAAAAAGTCTACACAGCTTGAAAGGAAATAATAGCTTTTCAGGAAGGATGATGTCCCAGAAGAGAGATAGCCTGGAAGCGTCTCTTCTATCTGGGTGTCATCATATAACTCCGCGTTTCTACCTCAATTATATTTAAATAAATAAATAAGTTGATGGCAGGAAAACACGGATGAATACAGCTTACTCCATGAAAGGGTTAACTCATATGGAGATTGCTAAGAAAAGGGGAGAGAGCGTCGTTGAGGCTCCGCCCCCGGCCACCCGACAAACCCTGCCGTCTATGTTTTTATTTTTATTATTTTTAATTACCATCTCCGCGGAAGCAAGAGAGGATGTTTATCCTTGCCCATTCACAAGAAGCGCGGCGCGCACTTGCGAGCGGACAGAGGGATTTCCCGATCCGATGAGAACGCGAAAGAAAGGAGTTTTAAATCCGTCTCTCACTGCTCTGCCGGATGCACGAGTTTAAGCCCCAGGAATGCGCGGCGGCTCGAAGATTCTCAAGGAATGCGAGGCGCGCGCACAGCACTTAATCGAAGCAGTAAAGTGTAGAGATCGCCCTCCGATATGGATTATACACATGGAGGGACATCTCGTTTAGACTCTGCCATTATCGGTGAGTTAAACACTTATTTTTGCTGGTTAGACACACACGCTCACAACTAGGTGAAGACAAGAATCTGAGGAATGTTTCCGGTTCACTCCTATTTATAACCTGCAGGTGCGTCCTATCAGATGACGTCACCTGACCGAGGTTATAAAAGCCAAAAATTTGGCGTGTTTGGTACACACATGCTTCACAACCGGCAACATGACAAGATGTTCCCATAGCGTTTTCACGCAGCATCGAGTGTAGCCTTTGAAAGGGAACACAGCACCTTACCTGTATAAGGGCACTGCACATCATCAAGAAAACATCATTCCATCCGTAAAGTATGGTGGAGGAAACATCTTAATTTGTGCCTGCTTTGCTGCATCAGGGTATGGGCTGGGGGGATTGGGGGTTTTAATTCCAAGGGTCCTCTTGTTTTTTTTATCATTTTGAATGTTGAATTAATGTGTTTAAAAAAAAGACATAAAGTTCAGAATGTCTTTCATCTTATTATTGTTAATAGGCTTGAAACAGATGATGTTCAGATCGCATTTAATGACAAATTAAGAAAATATACAACAGACGAAATATATATATACAGTAAAACCTCGGATTGCGAGTAACAGGGTTTGCGAGTTTGACGAGCAAAGATTTTTAATAAATTTTGACCTGAAAAACAAACAAGCCTTGGTTTATGAGTACCGAGTATCATGTTATCACAACTGAGCCAACTGTTTTTTTTCTCTCTTGCGCTGCGGAATTGTGGGTAATCGTCTCCCCTGCTGGGTCTTAGTGGTCTTAGTAAACGCGTGCACTGTTTACTATAACCCTGTGACCACTTGTGTGCACGTAAAACATATTTTATTTTGTGTCTATATGCGTATTTTTGCCCCAAAGCTGAGGAACAATAGTTTGTTTGGCAGTGGGAAGAAGGTGAAAAAAATGGGAAGGGAGGAAAACATGAGGTGAAATAAGAGTTATTACCATATTCACTGTTTCCCTCTAGCTGTGGACTGCTAATGTCATTGTAATTTAAGATTTGCATCAAAAATTAACATTTTTATGCATTAGGCAGTGGGCGGTTGTGGATCCAAATGTCCCAGGTTCGATGCCTGAGTATGACTTTTTTTTTTTAAACCCAAAAATCTGACAAGTGTCACAAAAATGGAAAATACTGCCTAATTAATTATAACATGAGGTTAGGTTATTGTAATATTATTAGTTTGTTGTTAAATGCTTCATGTTGTGTCACACAAAGAGTAAATTTGACTAATATAATCAAATTATTAATTTGTGTGCACGTAAAACATATTTTATTTTGTGTCTATATGCGTATTTTTGCCCCAAAGCTGAGGAACATTAGTTTGTTTGGCAGTGGGAAGAAGGTGAAAAAAAATGGGAAGGGGGGAAAACATGAGGTGAAATAAGAGTTATTACCATATTCACTGTTTCCCTCTAGCTGTAGACTGCTAATGTCATTGTAATTTAAGATTTGCATCAAAAATTAACATTTTTATGCATTAGGCAGTGGGCGGTTGTGGATCCAAATGTCCCAGGTTCGATGCCTGAGTATGACTTTTTTTTTTTAAACCCAAAAATCTGACAAGTGTCACAAAAATGGAAAATACTGCCTAATTAATTATAACATGAGGTTAGGTTATTGTAATATTATTAGTTTGTTGTTAAATGCTTCATGTTGTGTCACACAAAGAGTAAATTTGACTAATATAATCAAATTATTAATTAATAGATTAAACATGCCACAGTGTATTTGCCTTCTTTACATGACTGTGACCTGCTAGAATGAAGGCAAATTCATTACAAATGAAATATTAATCTGGTGGTATACTTTTAAAAGAAACATTTTCTGTAATTTTTTTCATCTTTAGTCCATAAAAAAGCCAAACTTTACTCTCCTGTTTGTACAGATATTTCTGATAGAAATAAATCATGAAGCTTCTTTTAAAATATAATGCAAATTTATTGGTATATAAATAGCACTCACTTATTATCGTCTCTCCAACTTATTCCAGTTCTTTAACATTTAAACACAAGCAAAAATAAATGCCATTATAAGAAAAAAAATATATTATTTTTTGCCTTTTTCCTCCACATATTCTCCATCCATTGGTCAAGGGGCATATTTGCAGTTTGTGGACAGTATATGTACAGTAGCCATAATAATGTCTATGGCCAGTTTCTTTATTGCGAGGTTGGTCGCATTGACTGCATTTATTTTTGTCAACAGTTCGATTATAAGCTCTACGAACAGGTGTAGGGGCAGGAAGGGTTGACCTCAGTGACCGGTTGACCTCCCGCAGAAGCAATTGAGCTCAGTGCAGGGATTTGTGGAGTCAAATATACAAAGGGGTTATTGGCAGGGGTGGGGTTCAGGACAATGGATACGCTTAAAGGTGGAACAGGCGGCTGAGGAATCAACTGTCTTTGCGCTTGTAGCCTTGGTCAGACAGATTGTGGAGCACAGGAGTGTGGTTCAGCTGCAGACTTCCTCTTGACCACTGCCTGACCCACTGTACTTACAGGCAAGTGGTACTGGTTTTGAGGGCCAGGCTGTGGGGTTGCAGCAGTAGGACGTGTCCACACAGGTGGGAGAGGCTCAGGAACTACAGGAATTGAGGAAGGCAAGTTCACCCCCTGCAGCAGAATCCCAAAATCCTGCCTCTTCAGTCTCTTGTTATGCCACTGAATGACTGTTGTTTGATTACCATCAGGAAGCTGCAGGGTAGTACTCTGCATGATCAAGCCAATACCCAGAATCAGCTGCCTGATATTTTTGTAGTCCTTAGGAATCATCGTCCATCTTGTCAGTGAATAAGTGTTTTGTGGTTTTTTTTGGTGGTGGGGGAAGGGGGGTTGACTCTTGTGAACTCCACAGAGTCTGACAAAGATGGCCTCTACTAAGCGACAACAGTCTGGCCACTGGTCAGGTGACCCTGTGGATCCTAATATACAGTGTATCATGCTCTCCACACCTGGTGTAAATTCCATCTTTGCTTTGAGACTTTTAAAGTGTCAGGTAGTCAGCCGCACATGGTGCTGAGCAGCGTATGCCACGCGCTGCTTGTCATACGGCAGAAGGTTTGTCAGAGCGCTATGATGGTGCTGTCCTGCAGGCTGTTAAGTGTTTCAGTCCTCAGTCCCACCAAGTACTCTTCCAGGCTGAGTCTAGGTCCACTAGGTCCATCCCTGAGAGACAGTGCTCATCCACAGCCTGGTAAATATAACACATGCAAAAAAATCAATACTATTACAAGTAAGAAAACAGTACACATGACACCGTATAACCTCTCACCTAAAGACTTACCTGCTGTTGTTCAGGTGCTGTTGTGGTGGATATCTGATGGCCCTGGGGGATCAGCAGTTGTAGCAGATGACACAGTGGCTAACAGGTTGGTAGAGAGAAGAGGGGCCAAAGTAAGATATAGGAGGAAGTAGGAGGGGCCAAGAAGAGGAGCTCAATAGTAGGATCCACACCACCATCTTCAAATCCCTCATCCTACAACTCCTTCTTAGAGTCTGCTCTGCATCAGGATCCTGGTCCTGCATGGCCTGTCGCGTCTACCAGTTTAGATATTCTAGACCTATTAGCTATACCGGACCTGTCTGACCCATCCTGGTTCCCCACTTCTGGTTGGAGATCTCGTCACATGGATGCCCCGTGTGTGTCTTTGGGATGCGTCTGGTGTCTGGGGATGATTCTCTCTACCTAGAAGATGGTTCTGGCCTCGACTGGTGTTGGCAACTGTTTCTCTGGGAACTTGACAGTTCGATAGTTCAGGACTGGAACTTCCTCCAAGTCTACCTGAGTCTTCAATAACTACCTGGACTCCATATTAACATCAACATTGATTGTGTAAAGCTGCTTTGCGACAATGACAATTGCTAAAAGCGTTATACAAATAAAATTGAATTTAATTGAACTGAATTAGTTCCCCTGGGAGAAAAAAAATTCCAATGTTACATTACTGTACAGCAATTTCCTAAAAGAAATTTCATTATACAAATCTAAAAATAATTATAATATACAACTCACCATTGTACACCCCAGGTGGTGGAAAAGAAAGGACAAGATTCTTTCCAAGCACATTGACACTGAGTGTTGCCACAGTGCACAAGGTCTCCTAAGTAACTAAGCAGAAATGGAGGCTTTACTGCCAGGGAAGCAGCTATACGGTCCTGATTCCATCTATGAATTCCTTCAAGGAGGTACATCTGAAAATTCAGATTGTTAGAACTTGTTCCTTAAAATAGAGAGACATTTTGTTGTTTCATTTAAATTCCATCACTTTATCACCATTTCCAGGCTCTGAAATAAAATTGTAAAACTGTAAGTACAGGGGGAAACATAAGTGTTTGACACATCAGCATTTTGTATGGAGAGACCAGAATGGGCCAGAATCACTCCTGAGCAATGCGGACGATTGGTCACTCCATACAAGAGGCGTCTAGAAGCTGTAATCACCAACAAAAGCTTTTCTATTAAATAAAATTAAATCTGCTTTAAATATTAAATAAAGTGTGTTTAATACTTATTCCCTGTGTTATTTCACTTTATTATTTTGTCAATAGCCCACTTAGAAATCCCCTTACTGATAAAAATACTAATGTCAAATACTTATTCAAATACTTATTCCGACGATAGTCAGCTATATGGATGATAGCTAATAAAAATGACGATAATACGGCTTATTTTCTAGTTGTTGTTTTTTTTTTATTTTATTATTATTAGGCAATTATTATTATCAAAGTACAATTCATTGGCCCTTGCATAGTTTCACACCGTCATCGTCGCGTAACCTTCACCCACCAGACACCAGAGGAATATATTTTAAAAAATCATACATAAATTTATCAGTGTTAGGCTAATATACAAAATTATGTAATAATATATAATTTTTGTTATTGTATAGTTATGTTATTTTTGTTGTTGTTTACACTTTATGCAACTAAAACAAAACGAAAATAACGCAGTTTTGCCGTTTTTTTTAACATGGTTAAAATAACAGCTGTACAATGTCTCTTTATAACAAGCACACTTGACATAATTTGTGAAAGAAGGAAATTTAGTTTTAAAGTCGCTTGTAATACGTTTTTCAAAGAGGAGTGATTCTCTTTTAAAAATCGTCATATGCATTCCTTGCAAGCCGCAAATGTATGATGCGTATTCAGAATAAATGCACAATAATCAGTCAATTATGAAAATTAAAAGAAGGTTTATTTCAAACTCTAACTTGTTTAACATATTTAACATAAAAGAATGTTTATCTTGTCGCTAATAGCCAAACACGTTTCAATAAACAAAAAGCAAAAAAAATTAAATTAAATAACCAAGAACTAAAATAATGCAATCTTAGTTACATTGCTTACAGATTTAAAACAATATGACTGTTTACGATGCAAGAGTAATGCTTCCGTCTACAGATTTTTTGCCAAAAAAACAAGTTGGTTAACTTTTTCTGGTTTGAGTAGGCTGCGAAGTGGAGTGATTATGTTGCCGGCTGCGCTAAACACGCGCTCTGAAGGGGTGCTAGTTGCGGTAACACACAGGTATTTTTTTGCCAGGTTTGCCATTAAAGGAAAACGGCATCTATTTTCTTTCCACCAGTCCAATGGCTTGTCATCATCAATTACTTCCTCTTGTAAGTAAGACGTGATTTCAGATTTTGCTCGCTGGTCTACAGGTGTGGATGTGGACACAGACGGCTTTGCTCTGCCAAGAAGATGACCCAGTGTTTTGATCCTCTTAGCCGGCTGTTTCTCACCTGATGACGTACCTGCCGCATCTTTTTCTTCTTCCCCCTCCACTCTGATGGGTACAGGTGGCATATTTTTTTCATTCCAATATGCCACCATCTCAACCTCAAGCTGTGATTTGATCACATCAAGTTGTGCGGCATCGATGTGGTCGCCCTTATAGCGTGGGTCAAGGAGGGTAGCTTTGCGAATTAGTTGGAGGGTACTGTCGTCATATTTCGAGTCGAGTTTCTCCAAAATCCTCCGTTTAATTCCTGCCGTCATCTCCACATCAGTCTCCTCCTCCTTCAGGATATCCTTTGTTAGCTGCAGCACGGGAAGCAGAGATGAGACTGTCACGTAATTTTCAGCTGATAATATATCAGTAAATTCTGCGACAGGCTTCAACCCATCCCTGACAGCCTCTAGTACAGCAATGTCCTGCCAGGTCACGTTTGGGAGTGTTCGACGACGGCTCTTGTCATCAGCAAAAACCCTTTTGATGGCAGGAAGCTGTTCCAGAATTTTTACTACCATGGCATATGTTGATCCCCAACGAGTTGTACAATCCTAAAATAACATATTAAATGACAATTATGCGTCGATTGTTAATGTTGTGATCATTTATTATAATTAAATAATATTATATTTGATTTACAAGTATTATTTCTAGTCTGACAAAAATGTCATTTTTCTTATTTTTCACTAAGATGGTTGTGCCACAAGATAACTATTAAGCAAATAAAATATAATAATTTATGTACCGTTATCAGCATACGTTGAGGTAAATTTAGCTGTTCCTGCGCCTTGCGGAGCTCTTGTCGCCTCTTCCAGCTGTGAGAAAATGCTGCGTTAATATTGCGACAGATTCCAAGAGCGCGATCAGTTTTTGTTTTCTCCTTTTGTAGTGAATAATTCACTGCCACATTCAAGTTATGGCCAAAACAGTTCAGCCATGGCCATCCGAGCCCTCGTATGGCCGCAACAATATTGGCCCCGTTGTCAGTTGTAATGCATGAAATTTTACTCTGTTCTATGTCCCAATCTTGCATGGCATCTGACAGCGCCTCAGCCAGTACCTCTGCAGTGTGATTCTCCGGAATAAATGTTGTTTCCAGGCATTTTGCTTCTAGCTTCCAATCCTCCGAAATATAATGGACTGTCACAGACATATAGGGGGTCATGTTTATGCTTGACCACATGTCTGTGGTCAAAGCAACAAAGTTAGCAGCTTTCAGATTTTTAACAATGATGTCCCTAGTTTCATTGTACAAGTTTGGGATAGCTGTTTCGGTGAAGTACTTGCGCCCCGGCACCTCGTACTGTTTATCAAAGGTTTGGAGCAGGTCTTTAAAGCTTGCTTTCTCGACTGTATGATAGGAGACCATTTCCTTCGCAATGTACTTCGATACAGCTGCAGTGCACTGAGCCCACCTTTCACTGTTTCTTTTGTACTTTGTGCTTTTTGCAAAGGCTCCGATGATTGATGGCTGACTTCGGTCTTTGCTAATCGTGCCTTCTCTTGGCGTTAGTTTAGCAGCTTCAGCAGGGTGGTGACCACGCAAATGTACATACATGTTTGTGGTTTGTGATTCTTTTACCGGCACAACCTTCGAGCAAAGTCTGCAAACTGCCTGCGTGACATCAGCGGGCTCACCTTTTTCATCTGGTGTAAACCCGAAATATTGCCAAATAGGCGATGTGGCATTTTTCTTTCCCACCAACTCCATCCTCCTTGTCAGAATGATAGACGGTCCTCATTTCCCATGTGTCATTCCGCGTGATAATTAATAATTACGTTAATATTTAAATAAAAGTGTAAATAAAAAAAGGTAGACTAATAAGTAAATAAATGATCTTATAAATAAGCAAACAAATACATAAATAATCAAAAAAATTGCCCCTCCCCCCCGATACTATCGTGTATCGGCGATCTTACAGGCTGACGATAGGACGATATGACAATGGGCATTATCGCACAACCCTAGTGCAGATACAGCTCATCCTTGGTGATGTGCTTCTCCACTAGCTTTTCAGTGATACCAGGGACACCTTCCTTTTTTACCTGCTCCCTTTTGGCTCTCCGCAGCAAGGCAATGTCACTGCTGTCCCATTCAAAAATGCAGCATGACAATTTAGCTATAAAGGTTTTGTACGAAGGATGTGCTTAATTTGTAGACCCAGATGCCAGCGTCTCATGAAATAATAAATGTCCAGCTTGACAACCAGATCTGGCCACCCACCAAATCTTTTTTTAGCCTGGTCTCTCCATCTTCCTTATAACAGCCAGTGTCAACATACTGTAGGTGAGGAGGAGCCACACCAGCACTGCTGTACCTTCTGGATTAGACGAGCGATCATGGTGTCAAGTCTGGGACCCTCCTGAGCTGTCAGGACACTGATACGTTTTTGGCTTACCTCATTGTTCACTGATATAAGCCATTCATAATCCCCTTGGCAATGCCTGACAACTTCTTGGTGATCTTTATTTGCATAGAAAAGACCAAACACATTATCATTTGTATATGATACTAGTATGAAGGTTCTTTTTTTAAATAGAAAAATTTAAGTGTTTTATTGTAATGTTAGGCTAATTTTAGTTTACAAAGGTTTTGCCTTTCCTGTCCTAGGAAAAAAATGCCACTAAATCATAATAATGAATATTTTAACAATTATTACAATTATTAATAAACTTAAATTGAATCAATTATTAAATTAAATTACAATTAAAATATTTACCTTTTTGTGGAGTCCATTTTAAGCACAGTGCTAAAGGTAGACGTTAGTCAGCCTGTTCAGGATGTCATGTCCGTATACAGCCAGGATCCACCGGTGAGTTTGTATGGCCACTGGTTGAGGTGGGTCCTGGAACGTGACACGAACCAGGCTCGGTCGAGGAACAAAGGCAGAGCATGCCCTGAGGTACCGGCAGACACGCTTAAGCCACGCCTTGCTGTGGTTTTCCCACAGCTGCCTGACCAAGCGAGTGGGGCTGTTAACGAGCATCCTCTCCCTCAGAAATCTTCTTACTCGGATATCACAAGCATATCTGTATTGAACACAGGCAGAAAGAGATGAAAGGAAGAAATTAGTATTAAACACTCAGTCATTTTCTAGTGTGTTTCAGTATCACGTTTTTGACATAAGCAATACTCGTGTGTTGCACTTAATTTTTAAGTCTGGATCATACTGAACTAAAGCCTGTGAGCCAAATCCAGCTGGTCCAATATGGTCTTGCTTGAGGAGATGTAATTGGTTTTGCAGCCAACAGAATTACACCGAAGAGTCTCTGTTATCATCAGGTAATTCCTGTCCACATCCAGAACCAGACAAGCTCTCTTGTGGACTACAGCACCTGTGAGCTGTTTTCCACATTCAGGACAGGACAGCCTGACCTTCCACAGGTGGTATGGCATCCACAGGAGAAACTAGTGGGTGAAAAAGCGTTATGGAGTGGGTGCCTGATGATAAATGAGTGCTGGCCCTGGTGGGTCATACCAAAGCTTCAGATTCATATGCAGCTGCTGGGGCTTCCACAGTGCTGCTGAAATTCATTTCTGGTCCTGAACTGGTATTGTCCTTTTTCATCTCTGCTGAAAACCAGACTGGATTTGAAGCGACGGGGGGCTCCACATCTTCTGCTGAGGCATGGAGAGCAGTGGAGGTTGCAGAGACAAGCCCTGGGCATGCAGGGATAGGAGGAGTAGAGGTGCCATGGGAAGCTAATGAATCCTGATTTATACATATTTTAAAAAGACAAATGAACTGTATAGGCATGTGTTTAAAAGCCATGCACGATTAATTCGCTTCTTTTAAGTTAATAAAAAAAAAAGCACATATAAAGATAATAATAATTAAAGACTTTTTCACATCTGTAGAAGTGGCTGGTGAAATAGAGAAGGCCTTGGCAGTTGATGATACAGGAGAAGTAGGAAGCGACAGAGGAGAGAGTCTGAATATACCTCTAAGGACTGCAAAAGGAAGATGGTGTCCAACAGCACTTGTACTGCATCACTCCTGGACAGTGCAGAAGAGCTAGTGAGGGGCTGAGAGAGTAAGAAAGAATAGTTAAATGGATTGTATAGACTAAAACCTTTTAATAATCTAAATCCCACTTCAAAATGCAGAAAATAACAATAGACATATTGTTAAATTAAATTTAAGAGAGTCTTCCTAGTAATTTTACTAATGTTACCTTGCTTGCATGCTTCACAGACAAGCTTAAGTTTGGCTTTAAACCAGCACCATGAGCTCCTCCGAACCATGGCTTTGT
Organism: Clarias gariepinus; assembly: GCF_024256425.1. Taxonomy (NCBI): domain Eukaryota; kingdom Metazoa; phylum Chordata; class Actinopteri; order Siluriformes; family Clariidae; genus Clarias; species Clarias gariepinus. Next base: position 21,325,265 of record NC_071103.1, on the reverse strand, counting down.
GAACTGCAACAAAAAACAAGTAGCTTACAGTAGGTACCCAATTGGAATAGTTATTACCGTCGCGCTCACCGCCGTGAAAAACGACAGTGGCCAAATTAAATCAGTTGCATTTCAAAGTCATTCGTAAAATGGTCGCCAGGTGCAAACATGCAAAATCTGAACCAGAGCTATTGATATGTACTCTACAGTAATAAGTAAAAAAAAAAAAAGTTAAATGTTGTTTGGATCAAGTTCACTAGCTGACAATTTTATTTTATATTTTGATTACAAATGAACATAAACATTATTTTGACCCAACAACTGGTTTATTCATTATTCTTTCGTTTCTCCAAATGGCAGCCTGCAAAATGTTTGAAATATTACTGTTATTGTGTCACAGGTGTAGTTATAAGAGTTGTTTAGGCAAGAATGCGTGTGTATACAGCTCAAAACCTCCATCAGTTAAAGATAGCGTCTATTTAGAAAAAATGCCCCAGCTATTTCGGAGCTTCAGGAAATCTCCCGGCGCTCTGCGCATAACACCGGGCCAACTCATGTCGGAAAGAATTTATAAACGTTTTCTAAACATGAGCTATTGTTTTTTTACTTATAATATTTGTTAGTTTAATTTAAATGAGGTTTGGGCTCAGGACTTCGATTCGGCGTCGTAATCCCCCTCTTTAATTTCCTACATAGTCTAATCAGCGCTCAACCGCACGCATAAAGTTTTCCAGAGCGCACGGGCAGAAGTAGACTAATGATTACAAATGCATTAAGAAAAACAGCAAGCAGACTGACTCTGACCATTTTAAAAATTCATTGATAAATTAGTGATGTCTGTCTAGTCTGTCTCGTCAGTGAGTGCAGTGAATGCACCAAAAATCCACTTTTCATACGAATTACACCATCTACATTTTTTCCATTCGTTTGTATAAAAGCAGCCATTTCGCTTTCTATAAGTATATATTTTTACGTCTGTGAGGCGAGTATACACAGAGGTTCAATTCATTTTTTGACGCGCTCAAGATTACCTAAAAAAATACAGAACAGTGCACCTTGTTTGCTTTTAAATTTACAAAATCATAAAAAAAATTTTATTATTGTGAGTGCGCTTAAATAAAACTTGAGTCTTATAAAGGCTATGTAGTCTTATATAGTTTTATTATATAGTTTTTGCACATTAATCTGAGTCCTCATCTGTTACATTTTTGAGAATAACAGTTTTTTCAGCCTGTAACGACATGCGCTCAAATCAATATCGCTCCTCGCTCACTAGTAAGGCGTCCTCCCCTTCAGATATGCGAAGAAGCGGGGCCCCCGGAATTAGGCACGGCTGGTGAGCTATCCTTGCTAATGATCCCAGGCTTGCACCCCGTGCTATAAAATACTTGGGGTCTGTTGGGTTACAGTGGATTTTACTACGCGGTATGAGTGCGATGCGCGCGCAACAATGCGGAAGTGCGGCATGCAAGCGGGCAAATGGAACGCGCCCCAGGGACTTCAAAGAAGTGAGAGCTGGGAGGGGCCGATCTGGTCATCTGCGGAGAGCACAGTCAGAACACAGTCATTATAGGATTTGTATAGAAAACTTCTAACTAAAAAGTGGCAGCTGGCACGCCTAAAATTATACGCAGGTTAATTTTTTTATAGTCTAAATAAACATTCTCCACTTTAATTTCCTACCTAGTCTAATCAGTGCTCAACCGCACGTGTAAAGTTTTCCAGAGAGCGGAGGAATTTATTTATGCAGTACAATCAGGGCCGCTTATTCCTATTTATCCTGGGTTGTTGTTCTTTTAGTGTTACTGTGTATGCTTTACAATGCCAGACGACATTCAAATACAAATTATTCACCCTCCCCAGATGTAAATCAGCTGTTCTCACCTATACATTAAAAAAAAAACTTAAATGCACCTCTCCACACTTTAAAAACCTCTTGAATCTGCGGCTCTTCTAACGACTTTCAGTGATTAAGGCCTCTTTTTAAATTTGTGTAAATTTAATCTTCTGGATTCTAGATTCTAAAGTTGACATTGTTACCGTTTTGAATCCTTGGAATGGAAGAAATTAAGATTTTCCTTATGATAGCATAAATTGCATTGTTTTCAATCACTCAATAATATTCTTTGATATTTTTATAAAAAATAAAAACGGGTATGGGGCTATCTTGGTTTATTAAACCTCCTGCCTGGTTTAGGTTTAGTATTCACTGCGCACTGTTTGTACCACTGTTATATTACAACTATATCATAACCTTTAGAAATACCTTTTATTTGGGGTTAAGTGACTGATGTGCCTAACTTTTTTTCAGCAGAGCCCCTTTTTCACTGAGCTCTTGACACCCCTCACACACACACAGCAGACCAAATCGTCATTAGCACGTCCCTCCCCCAAACAGCGCGACAATGAGCATTTACTTACATCTGAACTGAGTCGTTTACATAAGTCACTGATCAATAGCTTATTATATCAATTTATTCATACAGATGTACCTGTTTTACATGGAAATTTACTTGTTACTGGCTTGTTACTGAATGATTTACTCTGACAGAGCCATAGGAACAGTGGCAGCAGGATTATTTTTATAATCTAAATAAAAAAGCTTTTCTAAACGTGGGCTATTGTTATTTACTTACAATATTTGTTAATTTAATTTAAATAGGGTTTGGGTTTCGGGATGTTGAGCATCGTGATCCTCCTTTTTACTTTCCTACCTAGTCTAATCAGCGCTTAACCGCACGCATAAAGTTTTGTAAATCCGTTTAATGTTTAACTTTTATTTCATAAGGTTCTGCCAGCGGTGGTACAGCGCAACGGGGGTCATTATTTATTATTAAACAAAATTATGATGATATGTCACGGTGTGCGCCTGTGATGGGCATGTGCCTAAATTTACTATCACTACTCGCTCACTACGTAGGCTCCCTGAATAGACGGCAAAGGGACGGAGTCGCCTATTCGTGCTGGCTGGTGATAATTAACGTTAATATGATCTCGGGCTTGCTCCGCATTATAAAAGTAAGGCGCGGAGTTCAGTCCTAGGTCAGGGAGTACGTTATGTGGTGGAGAATAGGAGAGGCATTGGACTTGAGCAAGGCCCTTAACCCTCAACTGCTCAGATGTATGATGAAATAAAAAATGTAAGTTGCTCTGGATAAGAGCGTCTGCCAAATGCCTAAATGTAAATGAGAGGGGCATGTGAGTGGGGCGATGTGACGCGCCCCAGGGACACTTTAAACAAGGACACTGGAATTCCGCCCTTAGAGTTCCGCCCATCGAGAAAGAGCTGCGCTCCCGCACCGAGCCTGCCTTTGCAGCCTCGCTGCCGAAGAGGAAAAGGCCGCGAGGACGTTTGCGTCAGCGAGGACTCCCGCCGGCCATCGACAGCGGGGATCACGAGGGAGCGTGCTGGAGCGCTGCCTCCACGTGCTCTGTTCTGCCATTCCACCCACCACCAATTGTCAGCTGTATGACCGCATGGCATTGTCCCTGCACATGCACAACCTTTATCCCTTTCCCTTTCTTTCCAACCTCCCTCCTTCAACCCTTTCCTTTCCCATTTTAGCTAAATAAATGACCCTTTTCCCCGTAAGACCTCACCCCATGTCCGTGCTTTATGGTGTCGCCCGTGCAACATGGGTCGAACACGTTACAGATCATAACAGTATACTGCATTTCATTCTTATAATAACGCAAAAACACAAGCGGTGCTGAATGACAGACATCTGCTGACGCAGTAGAACGTCCTGACAATGATTTAATTTCATGGTAATTTATTTCAGTTAATAAATCTACTACAAATTTAAAGAACACAAGATATAAGATGACACAAAACCCTACATCCTGGTGTAGCTTTTCTAATTACACGTGATAAAATCTAAAGGCTGTGTTAACATTTATTTCGCTTTAATTTGATCCTAGTAAGATTTAATTTAATTTAAATTTTACATTTGTACTGTAATTTTAGTACTATGATTATAAGTTCATTTAACCACAATGTTTCACTTGCTTTTATCCGCTACTACATGCAGCTCTAAAGGAGCTGCAGCTCATTAATCCTGCAGAGAATGAACTAAGGCATGAGGCGTCAGTCTGTAGTTATATAGCGCCACTCAGTGGTAAAAGCCAGCAAACGCACAAACCCAAATGCTGCCGCCGAGCGCCGCAATGGTAAAACCAACATTCCAATTGGGTAACCACTGTAAGTGTTGGTGGTATAAATGAGACGTGCACACTTCTATTACATAATGAGTCATAATCAATAATTACTGATGCCAAAATCAAATCTGGCATACGAGGTGTCACTGACTGGCTAGATCTAGCTGGTGCTGCAGAAAAGGATGCTGCTGAGGGTCCTGGCTGTGGTGTCTCTGGCACAGGGACAGAGCTGGACTGCTACAGAGGCATAAAAAAGAAAAGTCAATTATGGACGCATGGTATTTTTAAGGAAAGACTACAGCTACAAGTCTGTGTTCCTCCAAACAAGGGTTTATGTCCCCTCAGCTGCATTGGACATTTCTTAATATGTAAAACTGTTTAATGGCAAAAAATAAGAATGCAATTTTTTTAAAGATGGATTACATTTACACTTTACAGTGAAACTTCGGATTACGAGTAACGCAGTTGACAAATGTTCTGCAAGACGAGCAAAGATTTTTAATACATTTTTTCTTTAAAAAAAACGAGCGTTGTCTGTTTTGATGAGCACCAAGTATCATGTAGTGTATCACACATGCGGTTCTTGTTTTGACGCCGATTGTCACATGATCACAACTGAGCCAACGTTTTTTCTCTCTCTTGCGCTGCAGAATTGTAGGTAATTGTCTCCCCTGCTGGGTCTTAGTGCTCGTTTCTTACTGGTATAATCAACATCTGTGTACACGTGTACTGTTTAATACAACACTGTGACCACGTGTGTGTGTGTGTGAAACATTTTATTTTGTGTTTGTAAGCGTTTGTACAGCTCAAGTGTGTACACACATATAAAGCAGGAGCAAGTCTTATTAGAGGGTAAAGATTTTTTCTCTGTATCAGCCTGTCGTTTCTCACTTTACCTTTGAAAAGAATCGCGACAGAGCAGAGTTTCTGTGTAAGACAGAGAGTGTGTGTGTGCATTAGTGAAGCCGAGAGGAGGAGTAAATGTGCGTTATTTGACACCGTGCTCACTCTCTCTCTCTCACACACACACACACACACACACACACTCTCGCCCTTACAAACCCCCTCCCACCCCTCCTCCTCTCAGCTTCGCACACACACAGACACACACACTCTCTGCCTTACACAGAAAATCTGCTCTGTCGCGATTCTTTTCAAAGGTAAAGTGCAGGTTTATTTGGGTTTTTTTTTACTTTACAGCAGTGATTCCATTAGTATGAACTCACACAAGTATGACTAGCGATGTTCTCTGCTAATTTTTTTTTGATAAAACAGTCTCTCCGTTTATGTGTGTTACACACACACACACACACACACACACACACACAGCGCCTGCGTGCACAAATGGAAACACTTATCTGTCAGGATTTATTTTTACTTTTTTTAAAGGTAAAGTGCAGGTTAATTTGTTTTATTTTTACTTTATATTTTGTGTTAATTATTTTTATGTATTTATTTTTTTGGGCTTTAAAATGATAAATAAAAAAGATTTATAACTATTAGGTTTTGATATATATACGTATATACAGTATATGGTCTGTTCAATAAGCATCATAACATGTTATACAAGGCACGTACTGAACGTTGGTTGGCTGTAAATAACGCAGATATTTGGCAAATGGAGAAGGCTGGTTGGCTTTGAATTTTGCAAATGCAAGGACATGATTTGACGGAGAGACACGACACAGATTGGTCAAGCTAAATTTTGTAAGAGAGGAAATATGATTGGCTATGAATTATGCAGAAATTTGCATAGATTTCTTGTTTATTTTTTCCCATAAAACAGTGTTGATGTTGTGTGCGCGCATGTGTGAAAAAAATTGTAAAAAGAATAACTGTGTAAGAACAGAAGGTGAAAAGGGGAGGGGCTCCTTACTTTAGCTTCACACATACACTGCGCCTACGCACACAAACGGAAACACTTATCTCTCGGGACTTATTTTTACTTTTTTTAAAAGGTAAAGTGCAGGTTAATTTGTTTTATTTTTACTTTATATTTTGTGTTAATTATTTTTATGTTTTTTTTGGGGGGGGGGCTGTGGAATGAATAATTTGAGTTTTCATGGGAAAATTCGATTTGGTTTATGAGTGTTTTAAAATATTATATATATTATATTATATTATATTATATTATATTATATTATATATACAGTTCATCCGGAAAGTATTCACAGCGCATTACTTTTTCCACATTTTGTTATGTCACAGCCTTATTCTAAAATGACTTCAATTAAATTTTTTTTTCCCAGAATTCTACACACAACTCCCCATAATGAACATGTAAAAAGTTTACTTTCGAACTTCTTCCACTTACGGATGATGGAGGCCACTGAGCTTATTGGGACCTTTAAAGCAGCAGAAATTTTTCTGTAACCTTTTCCAGATTTGTGCCTCGAGACAATCCTGTCTCAGAGCTCTACAGACAATTCCTTCGACTTCATGCTTGGTTTCTGCTCTGACATTAACTGTCAACTGTGAGACCTTATATAGACAGGTGTGTGCCTTTTCAAATCATGTCCAATTAACTGAATTTACCACAGGTGGATTCCAATTAAGCTGCAGAAATATCTTAAGGATGATCAGCGAAAACAGGAATGCGCCTGAGCTCAACTTCGAGCTTCATGGTAAAGGCTGTGAACACCTATGTACATGTGCTTTCTTAATGTTTTTTTTATATAGTGCAACCTGTACAATCCCTTGTTTCAAGGCTGCTTTTTTCCAAGCTCCGCTAGACTGACCAATTTTTCAACTTTTTTAACTTTTTTTTTCAACTTTTTCGTCCCCTTACGAAGAGTGAACATATAACAGATAAATATTTTATACTATCTTTTAATATATTCACTCGAAACGCCTGTTATATTGTTAAGTTTTAATTGTTTTGCAGCACACCGCTTTTAACCAGCATTAGCATCGCTAGCCCGTTAGCCCGGCTACCACAAGTTTGTTTACGCTCTTTCACACCAGTTATCTCCGTTTCTATACACCATGTCGGTTGTGTCTCTGCCCCTGTGTGCAGGTGAGGAGACATTGGGGCTGCAGTCAGTGGACTTGGAGCTGGAGGCCGTGAAGAAGCTGATCCGCAACCTACAGGTGAAGCTGGCCCGGCGACAGCAGCGGAAAGCCACGCTGGACTCATCAAAGACCGACGCTCACCTGACCCAGGTAAATTCTCGGCGTGAGAATTCTCCTACAACCTCTACCCCGCGTGTTTCTCTGCCCAGGTCCAACGCACCAAGGACGCAGCCCACCCAGGTTTTCTTCATCCCGGTGCCGGGATACCACAAGGCCTGGATACTGCAGCAGTGGAAGACGTGCGCCAAGCCCCGGGCGAGGACCTCTCCTCCACCCGTCTTCAAGATCTCGACACGAAATCGCTTCGCTCCTCTCCGCGAGACGGCACACGACGCGCTGGTCATCGGAGACTCCATCGTCCGGCATGTGCGTGCTACCACGGCTTAAGGTAAGGCGTACACTCGCTGTTTACCTGGTGCACGTGTTCTTGATGTTGCTGCACAGGTGCCTGCGGCCCTGAGGAACAACATTCAAGCTGTGGTTCTTTATGCTGGTACGAACGACACCAGGCTGAGGCAGACGGAGATCCTGAAGAAGGACTTCAGGAGCCTGGTCGAGAAGGTCCGCAGCACATCACCCACGACAAAGATCGTCGTATCTGGACCACTTCCCACATTTCAGCGAGGAATCGAGAGGTTCAGTAGATTATTTGCCTTTAATGAATGGTTACAATCTTGGTGTCAACAACAGAGATTACCCTTTGTTGATAACTGGAATGTTTTCTGGGAGCGTCCTAGGCTCTACCACACAGATGGCCTGCACCCTAGCAGAGCTGGAGCAGCGGTCCTTTCAGACAACATCTCTAGGACATTACAACCATCTGACTGGCGGTAGGTCATACCTTAGATTCTTTAGATATTAGCCACAATACAACTCGCCATACTAATAGACGCACACACATAGCTTGTTCTATAGAAACTGTGTCTGTTCCCCGAGTAGTGAGAAAAAGAATAAATTTGTTAAATCCAGCCGAAACAATCTGGTAACCATTAGACCAGAAAAAGGCCAAATAAGTAATCGAAATCTACCTCTAAAGTTTGGACTTCTCAACGTTAGATCCCTTGCTCCTAAAGCACTTATTGTTAATGAAATGATATAAGATTATTGCCTTGACGCACTCTGCCTCACCGAAACCTGGCTTAAACCAAATGAATATATTGGTCTGAATGAGTCTACTCTGTCAGGATATTTCTATAAGCACGAGCCCCGTCTAACTGGACGCGGTGGTGGTGTTGCCACTATCTACAATGATGTACTCACTGTTGCTCAGAAAATAAGGCCCAGGTTTAACTAATTTGAAGTGCTCATCATTAATGTTGCACTTAATGAAATACATAATAAACCCGCGCTATATTTTACAATGGCCACCGTGTACAGACCACCAGGGCCATATGTCGATTTTTTTAAAGAATTTGGATATCTGCTATCAGACCTATTGGTTAACTCTGACAAAGTGTTGATAGTAGGAGACTTTAACAATCATGTAGATGATGCTAACGACACTTTAGCCCTCGCATTTATGGACTTACTAAATTCCTTTGAGGTTAAACAAAATATAAATGGATCAACTCACCGCTGTAATTATACGTCAGATTTAATTACGGTATATCCCATATAGGTATAGATTTCTTTAATATAGAGATTTTACCTCAAAGTGACGATATCACAGATCATCACCTCCTGATATATACTCTACCCATAGAACAAATTAGCTGTGTCTCCCCACGTTATCGATTTGTTAGAAATATGAATCCTATCATCCGGGGAGCGCTGGTTCGAACCCCAAATGATGCTGTTTTCCTCTCACAGCCGAAGGCACAGAGAGAGCTGATTGGCCGAGCTCTCTCAGGGGGGCGGGATGAGAGGTACTTGCGCTCCCACATTAATCACGGCTCTACAGCCAATCAGGGGCGTCTGTGAGCTTGCGCACGCGGAAGGAGCGGCTAGCGCTTTCCTCAGAGTGTGTTACTCCGCCCCTAACGTGTGTGAGCGAGCAGTTCGAAAAGATGCGGTCGGCTTGCGTCACGTGGTTCGGAGGAAACACGGGATAGCTTTCGCCATCCCGACTGAGTGGTAGTAGTAGCCTTAGTGACGGGGAGGAATTGGCTACACGACTAGATTGGGGAGAAAATCGGGGGAAAAAGAATTGGACAGAACTAAACTATAAAAAAATATATATGAATCCGACTACTAAAGACAGATTAACGAGTAATCTGCCGGATCTATCCCAATTACTTATTAGACACCTAAATGCGGACGATCTAGATGAAGTGACTAGCAGCATGGGTACTATTTTTACCAGTACATTAGACACTGTTGCTCCCATCAGATTAAAAAAAGTCAGAGATACTGTAAAACACTTGCTCCTTGGTACAATAGTCATACTCGCGCCCTAAAGAGAGCAACCCGTAACCTCAAGCGAAAATGGAGGAAAACTAAATTAGAAGTTTTTCGAATTGCGTTTAAAGTCAGTATGTGCAGCTATAGACAGGCTCTAAAAACTGCCAGGACCGAGCATCTTAGCCAACTGATAGCAAGAAACCAAAACCATCCCAAGTTCTTATTTGGTACAGTGGCTCGCCTAACAAAACCTAAGATGCCTGCAGAGAGTCCTCCACAACATTTTTCGTAGTGAAGATTTTATGGACTTCTTTAATGAAAAAATCGATAGCATAAGGAAGAAAATAACGGAGGTTCAACCTCTAATAGCATTTCATGATCTAGGTTAGCCTAAAGTTTCACATTTAGTTTTTCAGTGCTTTACAGGTGTAGGACAGGAAGAGCTTTATAAACCTATCACCTATAAACAAGATAACAATGTGCCTGTTAGACCCAATCCCAACCAGATTTTTGAAAGAAGTGATGCATACGGTTGGAGAGCCACTTTTAAACATTATTAATTCTTCATTATATCTAGGTCACGTCCCTAAACCCTTCAAGTTTGCAGTTATTAAGCCGCTTCTTAAAAAAATCTAAATTATACGCAAATAAAATAACAAATTATAGATCGATTTCAAACCTCCCCTTTATATCAAAAATATTAGAAAAGGTCGTATCAGCTCAAATATCCACATCCTTGAAGAATTTCAGTCAGGTTTCAGGCCCCATCATAGTACAGTAACTGCACTAGTTAAGATTGCAAACGACTTGTTTTTAGCTTCGGACCAAGGCTGCATCTCAATACTAGTCTTGCTTGATCTTAGTGCTGCATTCGACACTATAGATCATAATAGTCTCATAGATCGCTTACAGGTATTCAGGGACAGACATTAAAATGGTTTAGACCATACCTGTCTGATCGATACCATTTTGTAGATCTAAATGGAAAATTGTCTGGTGTAATGCCAGTGACATATGGGGTCCCACAAGGGTCAGTTTTAGGACCTCTGCTGTTCTCAATATACATGCTTCCCTTGGGTAACATCATTACAAGACATGGGATTAGTTTCCATTGTTATGCTGATGATACCCAATTATATATCTTAACAAAACCAGACGAAATACCTAAATTGTCTAGATTAACCGAGTGTGTCCAGGACATAAAAGATTGGATGACCAATAACTTTCTTTTACTAAACTCAGACAAGACAGGGATATTACTCATCGGCCCAAAAACCAGCACACAACAGCTTTCCCAATTCAGCCTGCGTTTAGAAGGATGTACTGTTACTACTAGCTCAATAGTAAAAGACCTGGGCGTAATATTAGACAGTAACTTGACCTTTGAAAATCATATTTCCAATATCACAAAAACAGCCTTCTTCCATTTTGGAAATATCGTGAAACTTAGGAGCATCTTATCCGTATCTGATGCAGAAAAGCTAGTTCATGCATTCATGACCTCCAGACTGGACTATTGTAATGCATTACTAGGTGGTTGTCCTGCATCCTCAATAAACAAGTTAGTCCAAAATGCAGCCGCCAGGGTTCTCACTAGATCCAGAAAATATGATCATATAACCCCAATATTATCATTCCTGCACTGGCCACCTGTTCAGTTTAGAATTAATTACAAGATAGTATTCATTACATACAAGGCATCTGGAGATTGTACCAGCTTCAGTAGACAAAGGCCAACCCTGTGAGGATCCTGAGGCATCCAGAGAAGGACTAGCTCCAGCTGGATTCTGCCTTATTATGGTTGAAGCTCACCCAAATGAGGATGGGTTCCCTGTTGAGTCTGGTTCCTCTTAAGGTTTCTTCCTATTGCCATCTCAGGGAGTTTTTCCTTGCCACTGTCGCTATTGTTATTATTATTATTATTATTATTTTATGATTATTATTATATATATATATATATATATTTTTTTTTTAATGAATTTCTTTCATTTTTGTAAAGCTGCTTTGAGACAATGACCATTGTTAAAAGCGCTATATAAATAAAATTTAATTGAATTATTTTAATAAGTTTCCAAAAATCTCAAGTAAGCTTTATTTCATATTTTTTAACACATTATGGGGTGTTGTGTGCAGAATTCTAAGAAAAAAATTATTTAATCCATTTTAGAATAAGGCTGTGACATAACAAAATGTGGAAAAAGTGATGTGCTGTGAATACTTTCTGGATGCACTGTGTGTGTATATATATATATATATTTCTCCACAGACACACACAAATATACAGTGGGGCAAAAACGTATTTAGTCGGCCACCAATTGTGCAAGTTCCCCCATGTAAAAAGGTAAGAGACAAAATAAGAAAAAAATCCAGAAAATCAGAACGATTTTAATTACTCAATTGGTAAATTCCTCTGTAAAATAAGTATTTGGTCACCTACAAACAAGCAAGTTTCCTGGCTCTCACAGACCTGTAACTTCTTTTTTAAGAGGCTCTTCTGTCCTCCACTCGTTACCTGTATTAATGACATCTGTTTGAACTCTTTATCAGTATAAAAGACACCTGTCCACAACCTCAAACAGTCACACTCCAAACTCCACTACGGCCAAGACCAAAGAGCTGTCAAAGGACACCAGAAACAAAATTGTAGACCTGCACCAGGCTGGGAGGACTGAATCTGCATTTGGTAAGCAACTTGGTGTAAAGAAATCAACTGTGGAAGCAATTCTTAGAAAATGGAAAACATACAAGGCCACTAATAATCTTCTTCTATCTGGTGCTCCATGCAAAATCAGACCTCTCTCATTGTTTTAAGTGGGAAAACTTGCACAATTGGTGGCTGACTAAATACTTTTTTTCCCCACTGTGTGTGCGCGTAATGACCCATCTGGCAAAGTTTGGTATTAATGTACCAAATGAATATTAAGTACCAAATTAATATGACCAGGCATAATGTTAATTATATTCGTGTGTACAAAAGTTTAAATATTCCTCACGATCAGTAGTGGTTCTAAAAGTGCTTCTTCTAAGTGCTTATAAAATTTTGCAATATATGTGTGTGTAAAACAACTTAACGAATGTGGATTTTCAGAGTAATAGCAGCTAAGTAGTAAAAGCTCTTATGAAGCTCTCCTGAAGACCTGCAGTGCTTCAGGCCTCTTTCTAAATTTGTGTAAATTTCATCTTCTGGATTCTAGGTTTTCTAAAATTGACATTGTTACCGTTTTTACTCCATAGAATGGAATAAATGAAGATTTTCCTTATGAACATAATTGTATAATCACTTTATACACTTTATTCTTTTATATTTTTATGAAAAGATTAAAATATGTTATATAGCGCCACTCAACGGTGATAGCCAGCAAAGGCGCAAACCGAAATTCTGCCCCCGATGGTAAAACCATTATTCCGGTTGGCTGCCTACATATTCATTTATAAAAAAAAACAACAGCAACAGCAAATCAGTCAAAGAAGAAAAAGGGCAAGTGCTCCAGCACCCCTTTGATGTCTCTGTCCACATGCCTGCCTCAATAATAAATTCTCTTAACTTACCGTCAAATTTAATGTCCGATGCCCTTCTTCTTATAACCATATATTTGTTGTTTTGTTGCACCCTCTGGATAGGTACCACGTGCTATAAAATTTTCAAGTTCCTCATATAGCCCAGGATCCATTTGTCTATCAGGGGAAATAAATACCATAATGAGCTAGACTTTCTGAAAAATGTCATGCAACTAGAGCTAATACTTTCTTATAGTATAGTATAGTACTTTCTTTTCGCATGCTATAGCTATGTAGGTTTTACATAATTATTTACATACCTTTAGAGATTGAAAAGTAAAAAGGTTGAATGTTCACTGCCCAGCTACTTGTTCCAAACTAAAGTTGTTAATTCCTCGTTAACAATACATTACGTGTTGTTTGCAAAGAATTGTGGGTAAGTGTGTGCCAATTAATGAAAACAACTATGTTGAAATAACTTCATGTTTTCACATAATCAACTCCTTTTGGTTTTGTAAATATCTACAAAAAACAATAATAATAATCATAATAAAAATAACAGATAATTAAAAATTAAAGTAATGTTCGACTTGATGACGTCCATGGCATCTTGAATGCAACCAATTGTCGATAATTGCTTCTATGTCACCTTAGAACTACTGTAAATCACCGAAGTTATGAATTAATGCCGACCCCTCTTTAGAAACTAAGTTCAGCAAAAGTTAGTACACCTTTCATTACTGACATCATGGGCATCGCTAGGCCATTTTTTGGAGGGCTTTAGCCCCACTAACATTTGTACTCAGCCCACCTAAAAATTCTCCATAAACTTCACATAAATTGGTGATCACCCATTGTCCCCTTTAAATTTCATATGAAAGCGGAGGAAGACTTCAACTCCTCCACGTCTTTCTGCGCAGTCTTCAATTCAACGGACGACGCCATCTCCACTACATTCCATCTTGCCCTCATACAATTGGACAAGAAGGACACGTACATTTGAATGCTGTACATAGATTTCAACTCAGTTCAGCATTCAACACTATCACCCCCCAACAACTGATCGGGAAGCTAAACCTGTTGGGCCTGAACACCTCCCTCTGCAACTGGATCCTGGACTTTTTGACCGGAAGGCCTCATTCAGTACGGATTGGGAACTGCACCTCCAGCACCACCACACTAAGCACTGGGGCCCAACAAGGCTGTGTGCTCAGTCCCCTGCTGTTCACACTGCTGACTGTCTGTAGCAACACACAGTTTGAATCATATTATTAAGTTCCCTTATGACACAACCGTGGTAGGTCTCATTAGCAAGAATGATGAGTCAGCGAACAGATAGAAAGTGCAGAGGCTAACGGACTGGTGTAAAGAAAACAACCTGTCTCTGAATGTTGACAAGACAAAGAAGATGGTTGTGGCCTTTAGGAGGACACGGGGCGACCATTCTCCGCTGAGCATCAACGGCTCCTCTGTGGGAATCGTCGAAAGCACCAAATTCCTTGGTGTCCACCTAGAGAAGGACCTCAGCTAGTCCCTTAACACTAGCTCCCTACACAAGAAAGCCCAACAGCGTCTCTTCTTTTCTGAGAAGACTGAGAAAGGCCCAGCTTCCACCACCGATCCTGACCACCTTCTATATAGGAACTATCGAGAGCATCCTGAGCGGCTGCATCACTGTCTGGTTTGGATTGTGCCATATCAGACCGCAAGACCCTACAGCGGATAGTGAGGACAGCAGAGATCATCATCGGTCTCTCCCCTCTATTGAAGACATCTACACCACAGACTGCATCCGCAAAGCCACCAGCATTGTGGCTGATCGGGGACACCCCTCTCACACACACTTCACACTACTGCCATCTGGAAAAAGGTACCGAAGCATCCGGGCACACACATCCAGACTGTTCCAGACAGCTTTTTTCCACAAGTCTTTTCAACAAAAAGGGACTGGACTGATACACAAACACACACACAAACATTATCACTCAGCTGAACACAACTACCTCAAAACATTGAGACTGGTCTGACTAATCAACACAAGCAAACACACTGACCTACACCACCAAACTATCATACACACCAACCTGTAAATACTTCACTGGTTATCTCTTTTGCACATTATTCATTACTGGATTACCTTTTTGCACTAATTCCTTAATTCTTGCTGCTATGTTAAGAAATGTTTACTGTTTCTTCACTACCTCAACACCATGTTATTAAGTTATGTTATTTCGTGTTTGTCGCACTGTCACTTTGTTGTTGCTCTTGTTTGCACATTTGCAGGTGCACTTTATGTTGTCTATAAAACCTGTAAATAGTCTTCCTTAGCTAGTTAGTTTTGTTAATTTATGTTGTAATTTATGTTAGGTCAATCTGTCTTGTCTCTGCTAGCCAGCTAACTAGGGTTAGTTAGTTAGTTAGTTTAGTTTTTCTTTTAATTTATGTTGTAAATTTATGTTGCATGTAGCACCTTGGTCCTGGAGGAACGTTGTTTCGTTTCACTGTGTACTAACTGAATATGGTTGAAGTGACAATAAAGCCTACTTGAACTTGAACTCGCCATCACTGAGGGAGGATTAAGGCAAGGTGTGTGTTTTTCGATAAATTGTTATATCTGCATCAGTGCAGTCCTTTTTCATAAATACAGTTTACAAAATATCATGAGGGATTAATTAGTTAAATCTTCGCTGTGTTTACCCTCATCACACAAGCTGTTTTCTCTAGTGAAAATGAAGCCCTTAATACATACTATATGAACCTATAGTCAGCTTTATAAAACAATCATGCCGTTGCTGTTTTAAGTGGAAAATGTAACTGTCTATATAAAACAGTGCATATGGCATTAACTACCATAGAGTTATGCACATAAATGATTAAAAATAGTGACGGACAGCATTCAGTGCACTCATTTTAAATGCATAGCAGTGTGATTTACGGAGATAGAAAAATGCTCTTTTTTTGGATAAAAAATATAATATTAAATAATGTCTCAAATCGTAAAATAGGGTTTTGATTTAGAAAAAGTTACTTTTTTAATGAATATAAACAAAAAAAAAATGATATTAAAAAGATGCTTTGATTTTTTTTTTTTTTTTTTTTTGCTTTAATTATATTAAACAATGTTTGTCTATATTAATGAATTTGAATAAATAGCCTACAGTAGTAGCTATGAAATTTTAAAGGATTGAATAGAGGACCTGGTGTCTTATTTATTAGCTAAAACACTAAATTAAACTAGATAACATGATGATCAAAGTTTTAATATTTATATTTAACTGTAGATGGAAGGTTTTTCAAGTCACATGAAAAAAAAAGATGTTTTATTCTTCCCTGTTGCTCATTTGGAGACCTATTTCCATGTGACTTCCCAAAAACCTTCCATCTTCAGTTCTCTGAAAGCGCAGTATAAGGTACACCTGTGCACTACTCATGATGTCAGATCAGCATCTTGATGTGGCACACCTGTGAGGTGGGATGGATTATCTCAGCAAAGCAGAAGTGCTCACTATCACACATTTAGACTGATTTGTGAAGAATGTTTTTAGAGAAATGGTAATATTGTGTATCTGGAATGCATTTTAGATCTTTAAGTCCATCTCATGAAAAATCGGAGCAGAAACAAAGGTGTTGCGTTTATATTTTTGTTGAGTGTAGATGAAGTGATGCAGAGCATCCCCAGAGGTGAGAGAGTGGTGATTGGTGCAGACTTCAATGGACATGTTGGGGAAGGGAACAGAGGTGATGAAAATGTAATGGGCAGGTTTGGTCTTCAGGACAGGAATGTAGAAGGACAGATGGTGGTGGACATACCTGTGGAGGTATGGAAATGCTTAGGAGAGGTGGCAGTAGAGTTTCTGACTAGTTTGTTTAACAAGATCTTGGAGAGTGAGAGGATTCCAGAGGAATGCATGGGAAGTGTATTGGTGCCGATTTTTAAGAACAAGGGAGATGTGCAGAGCTGTGGCAATTACAGAGGCATAAAGCTAATGAGCCATACAATGAAGCTGTGGGAAAGAGTAGTGGAAGCTAGGTTAAGGTCAGAGGTGAGCATTTGTGAGCAGCAATATGGTTTCATGCCTAGAAAGAGTACATCAGATGCAGTATTTGCTTTGAGGATGCTGGTGGAGAAGTACAGAGAGGGTAATAAAGAGTTGCATTGTGTCTTTATAGATTTATAGAAAGCGTACGACAGGGTGCCAAGAGAGGAGCTGTGGTGTTGTATGAGGAAGTCTTAGAGTGGCAGAGAAGTATGTTAGAGTAGTGCAGGACATGTATGAGAGCTGTAAGACCGTGGTAAGATGTGCTGTAGGTGTGACAGAAGAGTTCAAGGTGGAAGTGGGTCTGCATCAAGGATCGGCTCTAAGCCCTTTTTTGTTTGCTCTGGTTATGGACAGGATGACAGATGAGGTTAGACAGGAGCCTCAATGGACTATGATGTTTGCAGATGACATTGTGCTTTGTAGCGAGAGCAGGGAACAGGTGGAGAAAAATTTGGAGAGGGGGAGAGCAATGCTCTACGGCTTAGAGACAGTGGCACTGAAGAAAAGACAGGAGGCAGAGTTGGAGGTAGCAGAGCTGAAGATGTTGAGGTTCTCTTTGGAAGTGACAAGAATGGATAGGATCGAGAATAGGTTCATCAGAGGGACAACCCACGTTAGATGTTTTGGAGATAAAGTCAGAGAGGCCAGATTGAGGTGGTTTGGACATGTTCAGAGGAGAGATTGTGAATTTATCGGTAGAAGCATGCTGAGGTTGGAACTGCCAGGCAGAAGGTCTAGAGGAAGACCAAAGAGGAGGTTTATGGATGCAGTGAGAGAGGACATAAAGAGAAGAGGATGCAGAGGATAGGGTTAGATGGAGGCAGATGATTCGCTGTGGCGACCCGTGAAAGGGAACAGCCGAAAGAAGAAGAAGAAGAAGAAGAAGACTACCTCACTGTCTGTCTCCTCAAAAAACGGATTCTGTGTTGTAAAAATATGAGAGAGAAAAACAAAGATAACAGTATGTGGCAATGACAATTTTAGCCATCATTATGTGTCTGTGCTGGTATAATCAGAATATTTTGTGTGAAAATGGTGAACCTCACCTATTTTATTTGTGGCCTGCAAACATGTCAGTATGACCATTTGGACAACTGTGGGCATATCTGTATGCGAAAAGTAGATAAAAGTAGATACAGTAGATAAAAGTAGAACCTTATCTGATGGCACAAACTCTTGCTATCAGGATGTGTTTCTGCCCCTTGGTAAAATAGCAAAAAATAAACCATGGGTAGTGTAATTAACAAAAACAAAACGATACATGTTATGATAGTTTTTTTGTTCAAGGTGCTGCTATGATAGACATATTGAAAATGAATAACACATCTGTAGGTAAAGGCACATCTGTATGTGAAAAGTAGAGAGGGAGCTTTATCTGGTAGCACAAAATCTTGCCATCAGTATGTGTTTCTACTGCTACAAGGGACAAATTTAGAATGATGAACCTTTGCTGATGCACTTGTCGGCTGTATACATGTCAGTAGTACCATTTTGACACCTGTGGAAACATTATCTGATAACATGAACTCTAGCCATTAGGATGTGTTTCCCTTGCTATCATGGACATATTTAGGATGATGAACTTTAGCTGAGTCACTTGTAGGCTGTAAACATGTGGGCACATCTGTATGTGAAAAGTAGAGGGGAAAGCTTATCTGATAGCACAAACTCTTGCCATTAGGATGTGTTTCTGCTGCTATCATGGGCTAATGATGAAACTCGGTATACATGTATACATGTCAGTAGTACCATTTTGACAGCTATGGAAGCATTATCCAATAATGTGAATTCTAGCCATCAGCTACCATAGAATGATGAGTCAATTGTAGGCTGTAAATATGTCAGTAGTACCATTATGACATCTTTTGGCACATCTGTATGTGAAAAGTAGAGAGGGAACCTTATCTGATAGCATGAACTCTTGCCATAGAGATGTGTTTCTGCTGCTATAAAGGACATATTTAGAATGATCAAACTTTACTGACTCAGCTGATTTACTTTTGCTGTGTAAACAAGTGAGCAGTAACAGAACTTCTAATATTTACTTAGAACATGGACATATGAACATACTAAACTTAGTTTTAGAATGATGAATGTCAGAAAGCTGCAGTAACAGTCTGATACATGAGGGAAGTTATTACCATAGAAAATAGAGTGGAATCAGTATCTGACAGTGACAATTCTATCCATCGGGATGTGTTTCCCTTGATATGATGAACATATTTAAAAAGATAAAACTCATCTAATTTACATGTGGTGTGGGAACTAATCCTAATGCAAAAGTCTTATACGTGTGAGAGCTTGAAAATCAAATATGAAAGGGATCAGCACTGGTAGTGGTTATTTATTATTATATATTAAAAAATATATACCTTGGAACCTTGGATTACGAGCATAATTTGTTCCGGAAGCGGCCTCGCATTCCAAAACACTCATAAATCCAAATGTAATTTTCCCATATAGGAAACAATGGAAACTCAAATTATTCGTTCCACAGCTCAAAAAATTGAAAACATAAAAATAATTAATACAAAATAAATCCAGACAGATAAGTGGTTCCGTTTATGCACGCAGGCGTTCTCTGCAAATTTTTTTTACAAAACAGTATTTCAGTTAATGTCTGTGTATGTGTGTGTGTGTGACTAGCTTCTAGTTTTTCATCTACCTACAACGCAAGATGATAAATACAATGCCAGCTCACTCCCTTGATCATATAAAGTCTCATGGGCCTTGCTTCTTTTTTCCAAGGAGTATGTGCATCCACTTTGAAACTTTAACTAACATTAATGTTTTCAGGCGACTAGAAGCATCTTTTGAAGAATATAGTAAAATTATCATGGAATTCTTCAAGCAAAAAAAACCCAATAAATTAGTTAAATTGGTTCTGATAAGAAGCAAAACATGTGTTACAGCTCCCTATGTTCTGCAAATACCGATGACTCACTTCAAAGAGCAGAATGAAGCTCTTCTGCTCCAAGCAGATGTAAGTGTGCAGAATCTTAGCATCTTTTCCCTCTTCCTTATAGATTTTATTAAAGCAGTAATAACAATTATCTGTCAAATACATGTTTTTACACTTTAAATGTAACAGGAGATTAATTTTTGTATAGGTAGCCGCCTCTGCAGCTGATGTTGAAAGGTCCCTGACATTGCCTGACAGCCCTTGGTTGATTGTCCTAGGTATGCATGAATAGATACAGTTTATACACTGATCAGCCATAACATTATGACATTATCTTACTGCAGCCCTAGTGGAAGAGACAAATCGCTGGATGGTGTCTGAAGAGGGCCATGTACAGTAGTAACTGAGGGTAATAATACTATATTATTGGGTCTTGCGAAACTGTTCACCAGCTTTTATAACTTCAACCTACAGGATCAGAACGCGGCATGCTGCACACTAGAGTTTATCCAGAGGTATGGTGGTATCACTTCCCATGTTGCTCAATGCATTGTATAGTATTGTAGGTGAGAGGCCATCATGTCAGTCACTGAGTGCTTGATACTAACATGTTTTTGTTTATCTTGTCATTGTTAGATGCTTTATTGGCATTAATCCAAAGCGTGGATCCAAAACTTACCAAGGTAAGATTTATAGCAAGCGAACTGGAAAGGAGGCTCAGAAAAAACAAGCACCCCTTAATCTTCATGTGTGCACCTTCATAAGGAATTTGATGGACTTTCAGTGGAATTTTCTTTAATGTGAGTGTTAAAAAGCTACACATTCAGTGTACAGTGAAACCTCGGATTACAAGTATTGCGGTTTGTGAGTGTTCCGCAAGACGAGCAAAGATTATTAATTAATTTTGATTTGGAAAACAAGCAAGTCTTGGTTTATGAGCACCGAGTATCATGTATCACGCATGCGCTTCTTGTTTTGAGGCCGAGCGTCACATGACCACAACTGAGCCAACAGTTTTTCTCTCTCATGCGCTGCAGAATTGTGGTTAAATTGTCTCTCCTGCTGGGTCGTAGTGCCCGTCTCTTACTGGTATAATCAACATCCGTGCACGCGTGTACTGTTTACTATAACACTGTGACCACATGTGTGTGTGTTAAACATATTTTATTTTGTGTTTTTAAGCGTGTGTGTACAGCGCGCGTGTAATGTTTCTTATAACACACGTGTGTGCGCGCGTGTAAAGCAAAAGAAAATCTCATTAGAGGTTAACAATCCAATTTCTCTCTCCCTCTCAGTTTCAGCCTATGTGTAGGAAGTTGTAGGAAGGAAGGCGCAGCTGCAAGTCACTTCGCCGGCTGACGGCGCACGGAGCTGTAGCTGGCTCCGGCGCTTGCGCAGCGTCAACATTGGGCTCCGCCCCGAGATCCAGTGCCGGGAAGAAAGCCTTTGTTAAAAGAAAGCCATAAGAACTTGAGTTTGCATTTTGCAACAAGCCATGTGAAACTTCCATCGTAGCTGCTTCCTATTTACTCATGTCCATCATAATTGTGGGTATGGGTGGGGCTGACTTCACTGACATGTAGATCCTGGATAGAGATGATGGCTGTCTGAGTAATGTGCATGTTCTCTTCAGTGTGTGGTTTTTGGTGGAAGCTCTGTCTGCTTCTTTTTGTTTTTCCATCTTATTTCAGGCATCCAGGAAAGCACTTGCCCAGTGTGTACTGGCAGAATTGCCTCAGCAACTTGGTCCTACTTCACTTTAAATAAACTGCATCCTAACCATAATACAACCCCTTTATAGACATGTAGGGTTCTTATAGGCTTCTTGTTAAAAAGAAGAAAATCTGTCTCTCTTAACTTCACTTTGCTATTTTTTTGTCATAATGTTTGCATGGACTGGATCATTAGAGAAATGAAAAGTGTTCCATGAATATTGGTTTAATTTGACTCTTGCTTCTAACTGTGAATATCTCTCCTTATGATCTCTTATCTCATAACCATGCACAAGACCAGCTTCTTTTTCTCTTTGGCTCTGTGTGTTTCTAGGGTCCTAAAGAGGCATTATCACAATGATGGATAAATACAGTAGATCGATACATGGATAATTTGATCCCAAATTTCCAACATCCAGCAGCAAGGACAGTAACATAATAGACAATAAACATGTAGTAGCATTTGCAGATTGTAAATCATGTAAGAAAATTATATAATAAAAGGAAAACTTGTAAGACGTTCATACTCCAAGAGAAAGATAAATATACAACATAAAAATAAGATAAAAAGAGCACAAAAATATACGAGAATATACAGGGGCATCTCAATAAAATAAAATATCATCGAAAAAAGATATTATTTTAGGCATTTAAGTCAGCATAACTCTTTTCTATTTTAAGGTCTAGGTCTATGTGTAGCTTTCGTCAATAGATGTCGCTATCTCATCATTTGACATAGGCCTTCATTATTCATTGCTGCCACATTTGTTATTTGAGGTGTGCGCCTTATGCCTGACCTGTCAATTAAACCTACAATGCCCCCAGAACACAAGCTCACCAAGATTTCCAACAACACCTGCACAACACAGTTTCTTTTTCACTACTGTGAACAAGTATGGCAGGAGCTATGCCCTGTCGACAAACGGTTCAAGATGCACGAGTTTCAGTACTATATATTTTAGCACATACCGTAAATATCATTAAAATCATCTGATCATAGCAGGTCGTAGTATTAGGCAAATACAATTTTAGAAAAACATCACTGTACATCTTTTTTCGTTGTGCCATTATTTATTGTACAAAAATATAGGCAAAAAAATTAATAATACTAAGTACCCCATGGTTCAATAGCTTGTAGATACACCTTAAGCAGCAATAACTTGAAGGAGGTTATCTGTATGACTTTATGAGTCTTTTACACTTTAATCCATTGTTCTTTACAACATTGCTTCAGTTCATTGAGGTCTTTGGGCATTTTAAAGGCAGTTTTTGCACAGCTCTGTTAAGGTCCCACCACAGCAGTTCAATTAGGTTGCGGTATGAAATTTATCTAGATTTATTCTACATTCTACAACAATTATGTAATTATGTAACAACAACAACAACAACAATCAGTTGTTATTTTAAGACATGGAGGTCAGCCTTTGAGAAATAGTTATTGCAAGAACAGTATTGACAAGTGCATTTGCAAATCCCATCAAACACTATGATGCAACTGGCTCTTATGAAATACTTCCTAGGAAGGCAAGACCAAAACTTGCCTCTGCTGCAGAGAAGAAGTTTATTTAGAGTTACAAGCATCAAAAGTCCCAAATTAATAGCACCTCGTTATAAAGGCTTGACAGATCATGAGAAGCAGACACATCTCAATATCAACTGTTCAAAGGAGATTATTGCATATTTTGGATGCCTTCAGCATTGCTATACAATGTAGAAAGAAATAAAAATCAGACACGACCATGGAGTTCAAAAGTGATCCCAAACATTTAAGCAATAGTATACATACAGACTAAAAACCCTGCAGATCATGCATTTAGATCAATTTGTCTGGTGCAAACATTTTTAGTTCACTGGTTCCTCCTTCATGCATCAAGCACCAAATAAAAAACAAAAAAAAAAACATAAACAATGTTTGAGCTAATTGAGAATGAAAAAAAAACGAACCAGAGCTAAACTCAAATACCTTCAAACACCCAAACCTAATCGATTCAGTATTCCATGAATGCATAACCTGTTTCAAGCTGCGTTGAAAGCACAACACACAGCTGACCTGCCATCTGAACGTCTCAAAGTATTGAGAATTCAATCCACCACACAGTTCATTGCCAGGAGAATCCTAGATTCAATGTTTCTTCAGATGAAAACCCACTTAACCCACAAAGTTCTTTGCACACTAATGTCAGAAGTTACTGCTACCATTGATGCAAGACTTCTACCCAAAGACTGATCTAGAAAATAAGGTTTACCCTCTAACAATTACATAGTAACCTCATATACTGTAGGTGAGGCGGGGAGTGTGTTACCGTTTAAAGGATTTAACCTTTTAAATATCTACTTTAAATATTTTGGGGTAATATTTACCTTATTTAGGTGTGTTTGCTCTAATATTCCATTACATCCAGTATAAAGCATCATAGAGGCAATGCCGTGAGTTCATTTGTATGACAATAGACATGTTAAAGATCGGGTATTAGTAATGTCCATCGCCTATGGTTTAACTTGGTCTTTAGCCAGAGTTTCAACATACCACTCAAGAACACTATAGTGTGAATGAAATGTATTAAATGAAATTACACATTTCATTCAGGTGCAATTTTAAAGAGTAATGTTGTGTGTAACTGAGATGACATATATAATCAAATAAAAAATTTATTTGTCACATACACAGTCATACAAAGTACGATATGCAGTGAAATGCTTAAAACCGTTACAGTGTCATGCAATATACCTACACCTTAAAAAATACTATGCTAAAAACAACCCAGTTAGATTTTTGTCACACTGAAGAGCAGGCCACTATCAGAGCAACCTGGTCTTCTATAACACCTCAGTGGTGCCACAGACTGATTGCCCCCATGCCACGTCACACTGCTTTTCAATAATCCAACATTATTGTTTTAAAAATAAATTTTTCTTTCACATTTCATTTTGTGTAAAGCTGCTTTGTGATAATAAAATATAATAAATAAAGTGATAATAAAATTAGAATAGCAAATTATCGTCAAAATCAAAATTAAAATATATCAGTCTGTGTATATGATTAAGGCATTGGACTACGGTTCGGAAGGTCCCAGGTTCAAACCCCACAACCACCAAGTTACCACTGCTGGGCCCTTGAGCAAAGCCCTTAACCCTTAAACTGCTCAAATGTAAATATATGAGTTTTACGTTTTGAATTAAATTACTGAAATAAATACATCAACTGTTTAATAAACTATTTTTTTAATTTATTGATACACACCTTTACTTGTAACAAAGAGAATACAATAAGCAGAATGTTGTAAAACACTACCTATTAAATTTAAAAGGTGGGAATGTATTTTCCTGGGCAATTGAAAAACCTGTTCAATTTCCTTTCTATACTGGCTGTGAAAGTATCAGGGTGTTTTGTTGTTGCTCTTGTTTTACATAAAATATCACTATTATTTAATTAAATTCACATTTTATTTTATTTAAGCAGAGGAAGCGGCACAATCTCTCCCCCTCTCCTGACTGGC
Source organism: Clarias gariepinus (assembly GCF_024256425.1). Taxonomy (NCBI): domain Eukaryota; kingdom Metazoa; phylum Chordata; class Actinopteri; order Siluriformes; family Clariidae; genus Clarias; species Clarias gariepinus. Next base: position 21,300,067 of record NC_071103.1, on the reverse strand, counting down.
TAGAGAAGGATTAGGGATAACTGAAAGGCGCACAGAGGTGTACCTGTGCCCAGGTAAGTCTGTGCCCCCATTTAACATATGGAATCAATTTCAAGGTCTCATATTTAAAAAAAAAAATGGATGAGAAATCAATTCAGATTCTTACTGTTTGAATGGATAGAAGACGATGCTGTCATTTAGCACTTAGTAAGTATACGAAGTAGGAAGTCTACAATTGAGTTATATATTACATCCGACGCTGAAGTATAATTTAAATATAGTTAAAATGAAGTCTAAATCCTTTTAGATAGTTAGCGTTAGATAGTGGGTGACGTCATGATTTTATTCGGCGCGCGCCACAGGAGGAACATAGGAAACGGAATGTCCCAGAACACCTGCGTGGATGGAATCAGCTTGCTGTTTTGAGAAGAAAAAAAATCGGGATAATGGAATTAAGACTTTACAATAAAACTATACAATAAAACTGTTTATTTCTTTATATAAATGAATGTAAAAGCGGTATAATTTAAACACCAATACAAACGAGAAATTCGCAGTAACCTGTTCGAAAACAGAAAACACGTCACAGTAACTCGTGACGTCACAGCAAAACGACGCCAAACATCGAACTATTAGTGACAGATTCAGATTGAACTGATCACTCTTGGTCTCAACTCCGCAAATGTCAGCAGTAAGGTAAGAGCTTTCCTATCATTGACAAGACATTGTGCAACTTTGCAAGTAAAGCACAACAAAACAACATAATCCTCAATTTCATCAGTACTACTTCATCAGTCTGGTTCATAATAATATTGTGGACATTTTCCTCATCTAAATGTAGGCTGTGTTTTGCTACTGGTGTGTTTTTAAAAATGGATAAACTACTGGGCTGCAGTATTAAACCAAAGGACAAGTGTCCCAAGCCTTACCCCAGTGAAATGGTTCATTATGTGAAATAAAGGCTAGTATAAACATAGCCAACTCTTTTTGTGTCTTTAGAAACCGTGGACTGTATTTTAAAAAGCATGTTGAGGTCAGGAGAGACTGTCCTCGACTATGTTATCTTGTTTTCTTTTCTAATACCAGGTTAGACTAGCACCAGTTCCAGGAGTTAACATTACTGCATTATATTAACATTACTGCAACTACATTCTAGCCAGTGGCGAATTTTAACAGAGATTTAATTATGTTTTCAAGTAAAAATAAATAAATAAATAAATAAATACAACCAAGTCAGAAAAATTTACCTTGAAAATATTTCACTTTTTAAATTTAATGACCCTATCTAACATTTTATTTTAACTTCAATATATTTTGTATGGATACATCCACTTTTATTTAAGTAATTGTTGGATATGTTATCTATTCTTTCTCATAATATTTAGGATAATTTAATTCTCATTTAATCTTCTAATAGCATAGTTTAACTCTGATACAGTGAGGTCCATAAATATTTGGACATGGTGGCAGTTTTTGTATATTTTTTGCCTCTGTACATGACCACAATGGATTTAGATAGATAGATAGATAGATAGATAGATAGATAGATAGATAGATAGATAGAGAGATAGATAGATAGATAGATAGATAGATTTTTGGCCTCAAAGTGCTTCAAGACATGCCACGCCCCTTTTTCCTTGATAACTCAAGGAAAAGTGCGAGGTCACTCATGGAGTTGGTTGGAGATAATTCAACTTTCTGATCAGTATGAACCTGAATGGTTCAGTTACAGGATACTGTTTGACAGTGATACATGTATCTTACATGTACCATGATAAAATGACACATTTACTGGTAAATAAGGCCTATTGTGTAGATCCATGTACATTCTCTGTATATAAAATGTGTATCAAATCGTAAAACATTTGCAAAGCCTAGACAATCAATTTTTGATGATTTCTATAAAACAGGGCATAACACACCCCTGGTTTTTATTTATATTTAAGATGAGCTGATGTGAAGTAACCCTCATTTTTTTGAGTAACATATATAAATGCAGACCTTGTACCCAGTTTCATCTCCATATGACATATAGCAAGTGAGTTATCAACAAAAAGAGGATTTCAAAAAGGGGCGTAGCACGCCTCGAAGCGCGTCGAGGCCAAAATTAAGATGGCTGCCATTTTTAAATTAGCGGGAGTTGGAACAAAAAAATTGGGGGGGTTTATTTTCATGGCAATACCAACAATTGGTGAAAAAATCAGCAAAATCTGATCATGTGGTGGAACCCACTGGTTGATTTGAGATGGAATCACCCTATTGCAAGTGAAGGAGGCCATCATTAGGCTGAAAAAACTAAATAGTCTTATCAGAGAGATACCCCCTCATACTACCCAAAACTAGTATAAAAACTATAGACTATATAAAAACTAGTAGACTAGTTTTTTTAAAACGCCAACAGATCACCCTGTGTACAGCGAGAGATGTGCAACTGGTGCCATTTTGTCCATGTTACCACATCTGCATCAGAATGTGAATGTAAAATTCTGCATGAAACTGAGTAACAGGGACGTTTAACAAGATTTAGCAAGTTTATGGCGATGCTGCAAGGAGTCTTTTGAGGTGTTTTGAGTGGCACACGTGCACCAAGAGCGAAAAAACGTCATAAGAAGACCTTCAACGACCTCAACATCAGAAAATTTCAAAACTATTTGCAACTTGTGCATGATGATTGTCAGGGAACGGTCCAGGCAATCCTCATTTATCATTTGAACAAAAATTCCCCAGGGGCCAAACTGTCAAAAAGACTATGAAAGTGGATTTTTTTTCTCTTGGTTAAGAAAAACACTTCACAACACCTAGCCAAGTCACTAACACTCTGCATGTGGTAGCTGTATCAATGTTAAAGTCTACAAACGAGACACAACTAGATGAAAGTGAATACATAGGGGGTATCAGAAGATACCAGTTGATACCAGAAAGGGCCAGTTTAGACTTTGCTTTAAAAAAAAAACTTTTAAAAAACCTTCCTAGTTCTAATGCAACATTTAGTTGAAGCAAAATGATTTGAAAAGAAGCGTATGTATGAAGAGATGATAGACCCACGAACAAACAGCTACTGATGACGGCTAAGTGATTGTCCAAATATTTATGGGCCCAACTTAAATATTTCAGAATGTATTAATCAGTGCAGTTTACATTACATTTAAACACACCTGTATATGCAGTCATGTTTTTCTTTATAATACAATAAAGAATACAGTTAAAATGTTTTTTTCATAAAATATTTGTTTATTTTACATTTAAAAAAAATTTCCAAACTACTTAAAGATGAAACATAAAGTTTGCCTTTTATTATACTTATAACTAAACTATATTTTTGTGTGTTCCAGGAACACCCTGAATTATTCTTGTCCATCTCTACCGCAGTCTATAATAATTGCAGAAATGATGTCAGTTAAAACTGCTCGGCATTTTGTACAAGCACCCGCCATCTACAGCGCCAGCAGAGGCCAGGATTGTAAGATTTTTTTATATATCCAGTAAAAATAATATTTGGAGCACCAGATGAGTTAAATAAATTACATCAAAGTAGTACTTACCTATCAGTTTTACCTAACACTATGTGATTGAAGAGATTTGTGAATGTACTGTATTTCTTTGTCTCTAGATACCTTGGAGCCTGAGTGTGGCATCAGTATTGGATGCAGTGATCCAATTTACCAGAATTTCAGCCTCAATGGTAAGCTTTTTCACAGCATAAATTGATGAATAATAATGCTACTATGCCACTATATTATGTTTTAAATGATTCATTTGCAATATTTAAATGGTATATTGACTGTATTGAAGATGTTGTCATGTATTTGTAATTAATCCGTGAACATACAGTAAACTAACATGGGTAGGTGTATGTAAGGGTTATCACAATGAGTTAATGAATGAATTAATATATTTTAAAAGAAAATTATTTAGTCTATCTACACTCAACAAAAATATAAACGCAACACCTTTGTTTCTGCTCCCATTTTTCATGAGATGGACTTAAAGATCTAAAATTCATTCCAGATACACAATATTACCATTTCTCTCAAACATTGCTCACAAATCAGTCTAAATTTGTGATAGTGAGCACTTCTGCTTTGCTGAGATAATCCATCCCACCTCACAGGTGTGCCACATCAAGATGCTGATCTGACATCATAAATAGTGTACAGGTGTACCTTATACTGCCCACAATAAAAGGCCACTCTGGAATGTGCAGGGGTCTGGGGACTCAGAACCGGTCAGTATCTGGTGTGACCACCATTTGCCTCATGCAGTGCAACACATCTTCGCATAGAGTTTATCAGATTGTCAATTGTGGCCTGTGGAAACTTGGTCCACTCCTCTTCAATGGCTGTGCGAAGTTGTTGGATATTAGTGGGAACTGGTACACGCTGTCGTATACGCCGGTCAAGCACATCCCAAACATGCTCAACGGGTGACATGTCCGGTGAGTATGCTGGCCATGCAAGAACTGGGACATTTTCAGCTTCCAAGAACTGTGTACAGATCCTTGCAACATGGGGCCGTGCATTATCTTGCTGAAACATGAGGTGATGTTCATGGATGTATGGCACAACAATGGGCCTCAGGATCTCCCCACATATCTCTGTGCATTCAAAATGCCATCAATAAAATGTACCTGTGTTCTTCGTCCATAACAGATGCCTGCCCATACCATAACCCCACCACCACCATGGGCCACTCGATCCACAACATTGACATCAGCAAAGCGCTCACCCACACGACGCCACACACGCTGTCTGCCATCTGCCCTGAACAATGTAAACCGAGATTCATCCGTGAAGAGAACACCTCGCCAACGTGCCAGACGCCATCGAATGTAAGCATTTGCCCACTCAAGCCTGTTACGGCAACGAGCTGGAGTCAGGTCAAGACCTGCTGAGATCGATGAGGACGACGAGCATGCAGTTGAGCTTCCCTGAGACGGTTTCTGACAGTTTGTGCCCCTTTCTAAATCCTGAATGAACTGTGCTTTTTGGAAAGCTAAGATAAATTCTAATTGCCATACCCAGGCCTGATTACTGCCACTCTGTTGAATCAAGAAGTCACTTAAATAGTACCTGTCTGACAAGGTGAAGTATGCTAAAAGTTTCAAAAAAAGAAACACTTTAAAAATAGTTCAAGAACAGATGAGAAACAAAGTAATTTACATGAATAAAGGATTAGCAAGCTATTCCTAAGGCTTTGGGATTCCACAGTGACAGCCATTATCCACAAATGGAGGAAACAGTGGTAAACCTTCCGAGGAGTGTCTGGCCTACCAAAATTATTCCAAGAGCACAATGAGAACTTATCCAGGAGCTCATAAAAGAACCCAGAAACCAGGCCTCACTTGCCTTAATTAAGGTCAGTGTTAATGATTTAACAATAAGAAAAAGATTAGGCAAAATGGCAACTATGGGAGAGTTCCAAGGCGAAAGTCACTGTTGACCAAAAAGAACGCAAAGGCTCGTCCCATATTTGCCTAAAAATATGTTGCTTATATCTAAGAAATAGGTACTAGAATTTTTTTTTCTTTTTTTTTCTTTTTTTTAAACATCATACCAACAGTCAAATATCGTGTGATGGTCTGGACTTGCTGGTGTGTTTCGGATCAGTGCCTAGCTGATTAGTCCAAGCGCAGAAAGCGAGAAAATACTTTTTTTCACGGGACTGTATAAGTGTGCATGTTTTAGAAATGTCAAAAAAAACTAATGTACAAAACATTTTCTAATAATATCTTTACCAGCAAGGTAATTTAGGTCACAGGTCACATTGTGTCATATATTCAGGAATAAAATAATTAAAAAATTTTTTTGGATATAGTTCATGTGCTTGACTGTGGTTTTGTCTGTTTGTGTGTGGGTAACTTTAGCTGCTACTAGAGACATGTCAGCACCTGAGATCTGTTCTTCCACCGTCAGCCTGCCACAGGGTGTAGCAACCATGAGCTCACCAAGCTCTCTGCACAGCTCTCAGGAAGTTACTGAGGTGACCTCACACAAGAGGGAGCTCCGCCTGATGAAGAACAGGTAACATACTCTATACAGTACTTAACACACCATAAAGTACATATCTGTATCTGTACTGGTGTTATGGCATTGATAGTTGCCCTAGTGCACAACTGTTTCTCCAGTACTTGGACTAACCCCCCTCCCCCCCAAAACAAAAAAAAAAAAAAAAAAAAACACCTCAGTTGTGTTGGACTAATGGTACTTAGTTATTAACCTAGTTAACCCAGTGTAAGTATGTATCCAATGTTGTAAACATTAAAGCACTTTTTGTAAGTCGCTCTGGATAAGAGCGTCTGCCAAATGCCTAAATGTAAATGTAAATGTAAATATGCACAAAGGAATAGCCCAGTTTGCTAAGTTAGTATATAACTGCTGTCATTAATTTATTTTATGCATAATTGCTTAAGTTGTTCACACAGTTTCTACCCACCGTCTTTCCCTACTTTGACTTGCTGTTCACTTTTCTTAGTTCAATTTCAGGTTTGCACTGCCAAAAACTTGTAATCCTAGTAACCCTATGCTGCAGTAATGAGATACAGGCTTGTCATATTTTTTTTCCAGTTAAAAAGGAATTCATAATGTTTTAAAAATTGTCAATAAAATTTATTTACTCAACAAAACTGGACAGCTGACTGATAAACAGTCCATTGCACACCAAAAACCATGCCACTGTCAGAATCACTAAGATCACAATTATTTTAATGTTCAATGTGAATATTAACAGAAGGCCTTGTATGTGCATGACTTGATGCGCTCTGCTGCTACCATATAATCAGCTGATCCTTTTAAAGTGAACAGAACTTCTGGTGGGTTCTTGAAAACCTGTTGGGGCTCCCTCACTTCTAACAACAAATTAGAATTTAATACTTTAAATTATATTAAAATGAAGGGGGAAATAGAAATTACACTGTTGTTATTTCAGAGGATAAAACTAATGTGATTTAAAAATAAATTATGTGAAGGGTGGGTTTGCTGGAACATTAACTGTTCAGTCTAGCCGGTTTCCTTCATTCTGAATTGAAATTGAACTGTGTAAAATGTTTTTTTTTTTTTTTTTACTTGATTAAAGTGGCTCTTGAAGTGGAGTTAAATTCAATCATGCACATTAAAGGGTCTTTGTTATCACTTTCAGGGAAGCTGCACAGAAATGCCGACGCAAGAAGAAAGAGTATGTCAGATCTCTTGAAAATCGTGTGACTTTGCTGGAAAAGCAAAACAAGGCACTCATCGAAGAACTTGAGGCCTTAAAAGATTTGTACTGTCATTTTAATTACTGAATAAATTTAAGGAAAAGTACTTTTCACTCTGTCTGTTTACTACTTGCAAATGCAAAAAATGCCACAAATCCATTGTTTATGTAGTTTTATATATTCATGACTGTGAAGATTGTATAAGATTGTTTGTGTGTATGTGTGCGTGCTTATTTGCTGCACTGAATCAATGAATATGGTTCATTTGTCACTTGCGCTTTTTGCAGGGAGGCAGGTAAAGTGTATCACTGCTTACAAGAAGACTTTTTTTTCAAGAAGTGGTTTTATATTTTTTGTCTATGTAATGAATTTAAATTCTGAATAAATAAATAATATTTAAATAAATATTTTTGCACTTTCTTTTTCTCTTTTTTTTTCTTTTTTGTAAATTGAATATTTCGTATATTTTCACATAATATTTTTACACTACATTATATTATGTGAATACTGAACTACTTCACAAACCGACCACAGTATGTGCGACTGTAAGTCTGACATGGTTGTCTGCAACACTGGAGCCTCCTCAACCACACACACACACACACACAGTGAACGCTCCTAGCTCCGTTCGTCTTTATTGGCTACACTGCAGACTTCATGTTCAGCTCAGCAACTCGTCACCTGCAGAAGTTCTCTGATGATTCTGCCATCGTCGGTGTGATCAAGGTAGATGATGACAGGAAGTACAGAGGATTTATCCAGAACTTTATGGACTGGTGCCACCAGAGCTGCCTCCAGATAAATGGAAGGAGACCAAGGAACTAGTGGTGGATTTCTGTAGACACAAACACTTCACTAGTACCAGAGAAGATTCTGAGAAAAGACATTGAGAGAGTGAAATACCAGGTGTTCATCTGAACAGCAAACTGAACTAGACAGACAAGACAGATGCAATTTCAAAGAAAGGACTGTGAGGGTGGAGCTGCTGCAAGTATCTTGTTTTTGCATGTACCGTATTACTATAGCACATGTACTGTAGGAAATTAGATTTGCCTATTCTTCAAGGCAAAACTGCTCCAGCTCCTTCAAGCTGGATGTAATCCATTGGCTATATTGTAGCGCGGCCACATGATAGGGTCTTATAAAGCAGGGAATCAACTAAAGGCTGATTAAGCCCACCTCAGCTGGGAAATGAGCCCAAGGATTGTGGTTTGGTTCCAGGATTGAGCTCCCGCGAGCATGCACGGCTGCATCGCGAGGGAATCCCGATGATGTGCTGGGTCATGTGATCTAGTATAAAAGTGGCTTCTCAGGGAGAAGAGATTATGGTGCGACCGTACTGTTTAGATTTCAAGAGAGAGTGAATACCGTGACTAGTTGGATTGTTCCCATTCACTGGATAAATCCATTCTGGACTGATTCACAGCTTTTGCTTCGTCTTCGTGCTCCCGAGGAACAGTCAACACCATAGAACAGCTGGTGAAGGTGGGCTCAATGGTGGAAAAAGACTGTATGGGTACTAAAACTGACTGGCAGAAAGTGGGAAGTCAGCACAGCAAGGAGAAGAACAGTAAGAGAGCTACAGAACGAGCTCCCTCAAAACACTTACCTGGACTTTCCATCGCTCAGCCCCACACAGCCCCCTCGCTTCTCCTGGTACCAGTATTATCGCAAGGCAAGGAAATGAATGCAATACCAGTGTAACGGGTTCGAGCCTTTTTTGCACAGGCGGCAGCATAAAGCACAGACGCGAGACGAGGTCTTACGGAAAAAAGGGTAATTTATTAACGAAATTGAGAAAGGAAAGGGTTAAAGGAGTGAGGATGAAAAGATAGGGAAAGAGATGATATGCACATGCAGGCCTGGTGGGCAGTGGGCAGCGGGCAGCGGGCAGAGTAAGCCCATGTGGACAGCAGCTCCTGCCTCTGAATCTCCTCTAGGGGGATGGACGGACCGGCCCCTCTCTGCTCTTTCTGTGGGCGCGGCCTCAGAAGGAGGTCCTCTCTGATGGGGCCATGATGTGAACCTCCTTGCGGCGTTTTCCTCCTCTGTGACAGGGTCACGATATCTGGCTCCATGGAGAGCTGAAGAGCCGCGGGAGCTTCGGCAGTTAGCTTGTGGCTGTCCATGTGCATGCCGCTCTTCGCCGTTTAAACCCCACTGTTGGGCCCTTGAGCAAGTTCCTTAACCCTGCTAAGGAATCCTTAAACCCTTAACTGCTCAGATGTATAACGAGATAAAAAGAAATGTAAGTCGATCTGGATAAGGGCGTCTGACAAATGCCTAAATTTAAATATATGAGTTTTACGTTTTGAATTGAATTACTAAAATAAATAAATAAACTTTTTGATTATATTTTAATTCATTGATACACACCTTTACTTGTAACAAAGAGAATACAATAAGCAGAATGTTGTAAAACACTACCTATTAAATTTAAAAGGTGGGAACGTATTTTCCTGGGCAATAGGAAAACCGGTTCCAATTTCCTTTTCGTACTGGCTGTGAAAGTATCAGGGTGTTTTGTTGTTGCCGATGTTTTACATAAAAAGTTATTATTATTTAATTAAATTTACAATTTTATTTTATTTAAGCAGAGGAAGCGGCACAATCTCTCCTCCTCTCCTGACTGGCTAGAGAAGGATTGAAGATGACTGAAAGGCGCACAGAGACATGTGTACCTGTCCCCAGGTACAGTAAGTCTATGCCCCCATTTAACATATGGAATAAATTTCAAGGTTTCATATTTAGTGAAATTAATGGATGAGAAATCCATTCAGATTCTTACTGTTTGAATGGATAGAAAACGATGCTGTCATTTAGCACTTAGTAAGTATATGAAGTAGGAAGTCTACAATTGAGTTATATATTACATCTGATTGTGAAGTATAATTTAAATATTGTTCAAATAAATCAATATCACTTCTATCCTAACATATTTGCTGGAAACTGCTGTCTGTATTTGACCTACAAACTATCTATTACCAGCGATTTAAAACGTTATCTACAAAAAAAAAAACATACGATTGAAAAAACCATTGAAATGAGAGACAGTTTAAATCCTTGTTCACGCGCACAGCCTTAAATAGTGGGTGACGTCATTATTTAAATCGGCGCGCGCACGACAGGAGAAACGTAGGGAACGGAGTGTCCCAGAACGGAGTGTCCCTGCGTGGATGGAATCAGCTTGCTGTTTTTAGAAGAAAAAAAAATCGGGAAAATGGAATTAAGACAAAAGACTTTACAATAAAACAATTTAATAAAACGAAATCGCGAAACTGTGAATTTCTTGATATAAATGAATGTAAAAGCGGTATAATTTAAACACCAATACAAACGAGAAATTCGCAGTAAACTGTTCGAAAACAGGAAACACGTCACAGTAACTCGTGACGTCACAGCAAAACGACGCCAAACATCGAACTATTAGTGACAGATTCAGATTGAACTGATCACTCTTGGTCTCAACTCCGCAAATGTCAGCAGTAAGGTAAGAGCTTTCCTATCATTGACATGACATTGTGCAACTTGCAAGTAAAGCACAACAAAACAACATAATCCTCAATTTCATCAGTACTACTTCATCAGTCTGTTTAATAATAATATTGTGGACATTTTCCTCATCTAAATATTAAGTTATTTAGGATAATTTAATTCTCATTTTCCTCCATTTTCATTGATTCAGAAATAAGTGGACAATATAAGGTTACAGGACCAGGTGTAGCCTATTACATAAACGGTTTTAAGTTGATTCCAAGTGTTGAATTTGCATTTGTTACAGTAGCTGATCATGGGAACTCTTAATGTGCAGTTCAAAGAGGTGCTAATGCAAGTGAGGGAGGCCATCATTGGGCTGAAAAAACAAAATAGTCCTATCAGAGAGATACCCTCTCATACTATCTAAAACTAGTATAAAAACTATAGACTATATAACAACTGGTAGACTGGTTTTTTTTGAACGCCAAAAGATCACCCTGTGTACATATTTAAGGGGCAGTGGTGGCTCAGAGGGCTAAGGCACTGAGTTACTGATCGGAAGATTGGCGGTTCAATACCCAGCTCCACCAGGTTGCCACTGTTGGGCCCTTAAACAAGGCCCTTAACCCTAACTGCTTCAGGGGCGCTGTATCATGGCTGACCCTGCGCTCTGACCCCAGTTACGCTGGGATATGCGAAGAAGGAATTTCACTGTGCTGTAATGTATATGTGACAAATAAAGGCTTAACTTAACATTGAGAGCTGTGCAACTGGTGCTATTTTGTCCTGTTACCACGTCTGCACCAGAATGTCAATGTGAAATTCTGTGTGAAACTGCGTCACAGAGATGTTTGATTACAGATTTTTTTTTCTTGGTTAAGAAAAGCCCTTCACAACACCTAGCCAAGTCACTAACACTCTGGATGTGGTAGCTGTATTAATGTTAAAACGAGACACAACTAAATATAAGTAAATACATACAGTAGGGGGTATGTGAAGATGTAAACCACTGGTAATGCTCAAGAATAAAAAGGCCAGTTTGGACTTTGCTCTATAAAAAAAACTCTTAAAAAGCCTTCCAGTTCTGATGCAACATTTAGTTGAAGAAAAATGATGTAAAAAAAGCGAATGGATGAAGAGATGATCCAAAGTTGTATGAATGTATGGACAATCTGTGGCTAACACTGGAACTGGATTACTGGTGTTACATCATACTGATGATGTGACTGTTGTACAAATGCTGAAAAACTGATAGGCCCAACCCAAATATTTCAGAATGTATATGCAGTCATGTACACACACCTGTATATGCAGTCATGTTTTTCTTTATAATACACTGAAGAATACAGTTTAAGCGTTTGTTCATAAAATATTTGTTTATTTTACCAAACTATTTAAAGATGTTACATAAAGTTTGCCTTTTATTATTCTTATAACTAAACCATACTTTTGTGTGTTCCAGGAACACCCTGAATTATTCTTGTCCATCTCTACCGCAGTCTATAATAATTGCAGAAATGATGTCAGTTAAAACTGCTCAGCATTGTGTACAAGCACCCGCCATCTACAGCGCCAGCAGAGGACAGGATTGTAAGACTTTTTTATATATCCAGTAAAAATAATATTTGGAGCACCAGATAAGTTAAATAAATTACATCAAAGTCATACTTACCTGTCAGTTTTTACCTAAAAATATGTGATTGAAGAGATTTGTGAATGTATTTCTTTGTCTCTAGATACCTTGGAGCCTGAGTGTGGCATCAGTATTGGATGCAGTCATCCGATTTACCAGAATTTCAGCCTCAATGGTATGCTTTTTCACAGCATGAATTAATTAATAATAATGCTACAATATTATGGTTTAAATGATTTATTTGCCATATTTAAATGGTATATTGACAGCATTAAATATGTTATCATGTATGTGTAATTAATCCATGAACATACAGTAAACTAACATGGGTAGGTGTATGTAAGGGTTATCACAATGAGTTAATGGAAAATTAATATATTTTAAAAGGTAATAATTTAGTCAATCTAATAGGGAAAAATATGAAGTGTAGTATCTCTTTATATCATGGCTGGTCGGTGATTGCTGAAGATTTTTCTAAATATTCTAGATGGTTCCACAATGCATAAATACTTTACATAATACTTAGTAGTACAGCATCGTGTTCCAGCAAACAACATAATGTTGAAGTTGACTATTAGTTTAAAGCTAAATGAGCTCCTACTAATTGTTGACAGATGAGCATTCTGAGGATAAATAGTAAATTACCAATTATTGAACTTGTGTAGGGTTCTTCAATTTAATTTTGTTAAGTGTATTATTAAAAAGTAAACAGTCTCAGCGTTTTTTGATATGCATCAACAACTACAACATTGTATTTATTAACAAGAGGTATGTCATGCATTTTAATCGTTAGGTTAGACCTAATATTGAAAAAACATTATACAACATAGTTCCTGCAACTTTCCCAGCACGTGCCCACTTGTCTATATAGATCTGTCTCAAGTTGTCTGTTTTTTTTTTGTTACTATTGCTTTGGTTATGACCATTACTTCCTGAATAAGCGATTACTATATCCTGTAAACACAGTTATATTAACATTCATGTTATTATTGGAACAATCTGTGCTGTTATACAAAAATCATGCATACCCTCTGACCAATCAGATTCAACCATTCAACCATACTGTGGTGTAATTTTCTTTAAAAGCATATGGGACACAAACTATTTTAGTTTTTCAGCTTATAAAAGAATATAGAGCATCTGTTTGGGCAGCACCTCAGCTTTCTGTGTATGTCCTTGATGTTGTAAGTGAAAAGAGAATGCATCACCCATAAACAATAAAATTGTAAGCAATATGCTGACATTTATTTTTATTTCTATGAACACTCTTGGGTTTATATGAAATACTGCATGCATATGCCATGAAAAAGTGCCCTTTTTTGTTTTCTTTTTTTTTTGTGCAAATTTGTCACACTTAAATGATTTAGATAATTTAAAAAATTATTACACAAAGATACCCTGAGTAAATACAAAATGATGATTTAATTTATTTAAGTGGAAAAAAGCTGTCCTCATCTACCTTATGTGGAAAAAGTAATTTCTCCCCTTGCTAAATCCTGAATGAACTGTGCTTTTTGGAAAGCTAAGATAAAGTCTAATTGCCATACCCAGGCCTGATTACTGCCACTCTGTTGAATCAAGAAGTCACTTAAATAGTACCTGTCTGACAAGGTGAAGTATGCTAAAAGTTCCAAAGAAAGAAACATCATAAAAAAAAGTTTAAGAACAGATGAGAAACAAGGTATTTTACATGGATAAAGGATTACCAAGATATTCCTAAGGCTTTGGGATTCCACAGTGAGAATTATCCACAAATGGAGAAAACAGTGGTGAACCTTCCCAGAAGTGGCTGGCCTACCAAAATTATTTCAAGAGCACAACTCATCCAGGAGCTCATAAAAGAACCCAGAACCTACTTGCCTCAGTTAAGGTTTATGATTTAACAATAAGAAAAAGATGACTATGGTAGAGTTCCAAGGAGAAAATCACTGCTGACCAAAAAGACTGCTCATATCTAAAATTTAGTTAATAGAATTGCTGGCTTGCTGGGGTGTTTCGGATCAGTACCTAGCTGATTAGCCCAAGCGCAGAAAAACAGGGAGGGAGAAAATGCTTTTTTTTTCTGATAATATCTTTACCAGCAAGGTAATTTAGATCACATGTCACATTTTCATATATTCCGGAATAAAATAATGAAATTGTTTTATGGATATAGTTCATGTGCTTGACTGTGGTTTTGTCTGTTTGTGTGTGGGTTACTCTAGCTGCTACTAGAGACATGTCAGCCCCTGAGATCTGTTCTTCCACCGTCAGCCTGCCACAGAGTGTAGCAACCATGAGCTCACCAAGCTCTCTGCACAGCTCTCAGGAAGTTACTGAGGTGACCTCACACAAGAGGGAGCTCCGCCTGATAAAGAACAGGTAACATACTCTATACAGTACTTAACACACCACAAAGTACATATCTGTATCTGTACTCATACTATGGCATTGATAGTTGCCCTAGTGCACAAAGGAAGAGCCCAGTTTGCTAAGTTAGTATATAACTGCTGTCATTAATTTATTTTATGCATAATTGCTTAAGTTGTTGACACAGTTTCTACCCACCGTCTTTCCCTACTTTGACTTGCTGTTCACTTTTCTTAGTTCAATTTCAGGTTTGCACTGCCAGAACAACTAATTCACAAAGAAATTCACAAAAATTCATAATGCTTTAAAAATTGTCCATAACATTTATTTACTCAATAAAACTGGACAGCTGATTGGGAAAAACTGCACTTGACTGTCTATTACATACCAAAAACCATGCCACTGTCAGAATCACTAAAATCACTATTTTAATGTTCAGTGTGAATATTAACAGAAGGCCTTGTACTGTATGTGTAATACTTTAAATTATGATATTAAAATCAGGGTAAAAGTAATAATTACACTAAAACATTAACTGTTCAGCCGGTTTCCTTAATTTTAAATTGATAGTTTACAAATTAAACTATGTAAAATGTATTTTATTTTTACTTAATTAAAGTGGCTCTTGAAGTGAAGTTAGATGCGATCATGCACATTAAAGGGTCTTTGTTATTACTTCCAGGGAAGCTGCACGGGAATGCCGACGCAAGAAGAAAGAGTATGTCAGATCTCTTGAAAATCGTGTGACTTTGCTGGAAAAGCAAAACAAGGCACTCATCGAAGAACTCGAGGCCTTAAAAGTCTTGTACTGTCACTTGTAATTACTGAATGCATTTAGGCAAAACTACTTTTCACTCCGTTTATGTACATTTGATTGTATCTACCTCACATACTGTACACCTGACATATATTTAAAATGACCCTTAACAGTGAAGTAAATATTTAAGGGGTTTTGTATCTTTGTCTATGTAATGAATTTTAAATCTGAATAAATATATTTTTGCACTTTATTTTTTTATATTTTTCTGATTTATTAATTTTTTCATTAAATATTTAGTACATTTTCACATCATATTTTTTACACTACATTATATTATGTGAATACTGAACTACCTCACAAACAAACCACAGTATGTGTAACTGTGAGTCTGACATGATTGTCTACAACGCTGGAGCCCCATACACCCACCCCCTACCCCCATCCCACAGGGACGCTCCTAGCTCCGTTCCACTTAATGGTCTACACTGCAGACTTCATGTTCAGCTCAGCAACTCGTCACCTGCAGAAGTTCTCTGATGATTTTGCCATCGTCGGTGTGATCAAGGAAGATGATGACAGGAAGTACAGAGGACTTATCCAGAACTTTATGGACTGGTGCCAACAGAGCTGTCTTCAGATAAATGGGGGGAGACCAAGGAACTAGTGGTGGATTTCTGTAGACACAAACACTTCACTAGTACCAGAGAAGATTCTGAGAAAAGACATTGAGAGAGTGAAATATCGGGTGTTCATCTGAACAGCAAACTGGACTAGACAGACAAGACAGATGCAATTTAAAAGAAAGGACTGTGAGGGTGGAGCTGCTGCAAGTATTGCAACTGCAAGTATCTTGTTTTATGCACGTACCGTATTACTATAGCACATTACTGTAGGAAATTAGATTTGCATATTCTTCAAGGCAAAACTGCTCCAGCTCCTTCAAGCTGGATGTGATCCATTGGCTATATTGTGGCCAGCCACATGATAGGGTCTTATAAAGCAGGGAATCAACTAAAAACTGATTAAGCCCACCCGCGCCGGGAAATGAACCCACTACGTTGTATTTTGTTTGGTTCCAGGGTATTGCAAGGAAGTCCTGATGACGTGCCAGGTCATACACTTTGGGTTTGGGTTAATTTTTGTAGTTGATGTTTGTCTTTTCTTGCACGGCTCGGCCTATACTGCACCGGAAGTTAGATAAAAGCCCCCGATTTATTGTAACTCGATTAATAACAAATCTAATCGCTACAATATAATGGTTGAGATACTGTAGTGATGATTCTTGTTTTTGATTATGGAACATTACAGTGTGTACTTATCTTTTACAACTTAGATTCTAAATGTTGGCTTACTTTTTGAGGGGAAAAAAAGAAAAAAGATTATCACACATTCAAACCTTTATTTTCTGTTGTCTCAAGGGGATTTGTTTGTTTGTTTGCTTGCAGACATTGGTAAGGATCAATTGCTCAACAGGGCAAGAACTTTAAAAATGTAAACAGAATACTGGTTTGCTAATGTCATTAACAACTTTCTGTTTGTCAAGTTTCTTAAACTAATTATTGAAAGGAACACAATGCCTAAATATTTTCATATTTTAATCACAAGATACTAAATGAGTGTTAAACTCTAAATTTCTGCCTCTCTCTCTCTCTCTCTCTCTCTCTCTCTGTATCTTACCATGGACATTGATGGTAAGACAAGGAGTGGCACTATGGACTGGTAATAGAGTTATTGCAGAAAGAGAGATTGACCAAGCTTCTCCATCACAAATGATCTTGGGTCGCAGCGCTTTCAACTGGCAAACATTTGTCAGGTGATGTCTCTGATAAGACCCAATCGATCCTGCTCTTCCTCTTCCTCACCTGCCCTTTTAAAAAAAATTCTACTTTTTCAGTCTGCCTCATTGAAAAAAATTCTCTCTAATCATATCACCCCTCACAGGTCTTGGTCTGGGTGTTTTTCGCTGTCTCATTCCACCAGTCTCTAATTCTAAATCCCAATTTCAGCTAAAATTAAAGGCATTAAAAACTTAAAGTTAGTACTTATTATAGTATGTATATTCAAGTCTTTAAGCAAACTCCGTGAACAAAATTTGGAAGGAGTAAGTCAATACAAGCACCTAAAAAGATCATGGGGAAGTAGGTTTCAGAATTAATGTACTCTAGGAAGACACATGGTGCTCTTTCTCTTAACATATAAAAGGTTGTTTTCTTCTATCTGCCTCAGAACAGATGTCTACCTTGGCAGCTACAATCAGTTTAGTGTAGGACTACTGATTCAATACAATCAATATTCTATCTTGTTAGGATCATAGGCATTTCCTTCTTCAAAAAGCAAGTTTAATGCTTCTACAGTCAACTCGGTACATTTTTCCATTACACAGTAAATCACAGTTCCACTTGAATTGAGCTTTAATTCCATGAAACTCACCATTCAGCTGACACACTCTCTAGACTGCCATAATTATATTTTTTCTCAAGATAATAACTACTAACTGCTTTTATGAGTTAATAATTGGTTCATACATGGAGAAAACACTACTAGAAAGAATACAAGAGAGAACATATTGCATTTCTGATACGTATATTAGAGCTTGCAGACTCAAGAGCTTTGTCTCCTCACAAATAACTATAATCTTATCTAGAGACTATCCTGCTAACATTATCTTATCAGCTATGAAAAACTTTATTTATAAAACTTTTAAACATCTCCTCCGTTAGGGAAAACTGACAATAAGCAGAAAATAATATCTAACTTACATCATGGGGATGAAGAAACATAATAAAAAGCCATATCTACCTTAAACTTGGAGCGTTTAAGGTATAAAATGTACATTGTAGTGATGCAGTACTCATCGTAGTGATACAGTACTCAATAATGAAATTCTATTCAAATATGCCTTGATATGTAAATGAAGATCATAGAGAAAATAAATATTAAAATTGATTACTGTTACAGTAATTTATTACAGTCTCTTATTTTAGTATTGTTTTTCATTTTCTGCCTAAGAACAACTAAAAAATCCCTTTCACTTGGAACTCCTAATAGGGATCCTGGGATGGTCTCCTCAACTAGCTGGGCTTAGCTCAAGCAGCCAACGTTCAGAATAAGAATCAGCCATTTCCAAACATAACATGGCTGCAGTCCATTTTCACATGTGAAAATCTTCTGCAGCCCATTTAACCCTTTAATCACATCTTAAATCACAACTGTAACAAAAATTTAAAACTATGTTTAAATCCCATTGCTTTCTTTATCTGGTTAAATTTAAATACTTAATCAAAAATAAAACCTAATAAAAAAATTGAAAATATAAACTTTTTATTTATTTGCTATGAGGGGGTAATAAACATTTAGAGATCATCTCTGTTTACGAGCTTTGTTTTTTGCCGTATATCCTCTCTCAGCCACCCAGGTTTTTCACCAGTAATGATCCTCGACATGAAGGACAGGTCATCCACAGCACGCTGACGGAGTTTTTGGCAGACTTCTATGCGATGTTTCTTCTGCTCCTGGGTCAGCGGCCTGTAGACGAACATGCCAGTGACATGGCACATGTTCAGTTCACACGTGAAGTTTGCATGGAATGTTTTGTATGACACACCGACAGCAGTGCTGTGGATTGTTCTTCGATGATCATCATGCACAAGTTGTTAAATGGTTTCAACATTTTCAGGGGATGAGCTTGTTGATGGTCTTCCTGATCTCTTGTCATCTTCCAGTGATGTTCTTCTGCTCTTGAAGCATGCACCACTTAAAATAGCTAGAACAGCTTATTGCCAAATTATGTCAGATGACTCTGTGGCAGATTTGCCTAGTTTCATACAGAATTTAAATCGTTCCTTACTTAAAAAACCTGCTCCCCACCCTCGACATACAAACCCTTTGTACCTCAAAGGTACAGAAGTTAAAAATTACATTATTCCAAGCCTCCAAGGCATAATATAACAATAACTGATTATAATTCAAAAGCAGTATGCTAACACCACAACCGACTCAAGATTAATGTGTGCTCCAAAGCAAAGATAACTTTTTATGAGTAAAAAAGAAAAAAAAAAAAAAACGATATATCCCTCTATATGTCAACCAACCCATAATCCTTTTGAACTAGAGTTTTATGAATGCTTTGACAAACATAGCCACCAAACTGTTAAGACTGTTAGGATTGTACATTGTGACAGGTGATCTTATCTTTAGAATTACACAACCCAAAGGATACACACAATCTCACAACTTTCCAGTTAGCATATGTGATTAAAAATATCTTAGTTTACAAGTTGCCCATTGCTCAGCAAATGGTAATATTAATGTGATTTATTATACTTATTGTACATACATTCTACCGTTGAGTTAAAAAGCTGCCCAGCCAACAAAGTTTATAATAGAACATGGCACAGATAAACATAGAAGTAATTTACATATGCAGGTAACAAGAAATGAGAGGAGGGAGTTTGACATGAAGATGTCACAATATATCTGATACTGTAAATTGTCACGATGAATCTGTTCATTATATTTACAGCAGGTATTTTTATGTCCATTGTGAATTTTAACAAGCTGGAATTGTTTTAAGACACTATCTATTTTTTATATGTAATTCACGCTCCAATTGATAAGTAGTAAGTGTATTTGGCTGTACAAAAGAAGTACTTAGCGTAAACAAGGGATAAAATAATCAACTTTGTACTTTAATACTTTGTATTAGTAGGTTAGGCCGAGAGTTCTGCCATACAGAAAGACAAGCAAACCTGTATGTGGCTGTAACCTGAAATAATAATATCATTGATTACATTAAAGCTGTTTAGAGCTTATTTTTAGTTTTACCAACTCTCTACAAACTCCTTTCCCATCATTAATGAGTACTCCAGCTAGTCAGATATAAAGTAGAGATATATAAACTCAAAAAGAGATTGCAAAGTAACTCTTTTGCTTTCTTTTTCTTTACCAGATGTTAAGGTGTTGGAACTCCTTCATAGCAAATGGTTCTTAGATTTTGTTGCTTTTTGTCAGAAAGCCTTTAATCTTAACAAACACTGCTTAATACTGTGATTATAACAACCATAACTTAGACTAAATTAGACTGCTAAAGTAAACATGAATGTGTCATCCTTTCTGGAAATCCAGTTTGTGCAAATCTAGTTATACTGTACAAACAGCCAATATTATCGACTTCCAAAATATTGAAATATGCTGATTCGGTCTAATAGTTGTTATTGATATACAGAGTCAGGTATGTTAAAGGTATAGTAATGTACCCTGCAGTGTAAGGGTTACACATAGCACCACTACTGCAGCACTGCTACTGTATAACAGGATCTCTATTTTAAAGTAAATCCCTGTTTTTGATGTTTGCATGTCCTTTAGAATTCATAACTCTTTCCTTAAGAGACTTTAGCCCTGAGTAACCTGATAACTAAGTGAGTAACTAGCGCTTGTACATTTAATGTGCATTTTAAAATAAATGATTACACAGACAATTCCTGTGGCAATAAAACAGATAATTTGTTCAATGAGAGTTAGGGTGTTTTTTTATTATTAAAATAATAATAATTGTAAAGATATGCATGAAAATGAATGCACTTTGGTACAGTCTATTATGAGTTACAAAAATCACAATAAAATCAACAGAATTCAATAACTTTTTTGCTATAAAAATTTTGCATTTAGAAAATGTAAAACCAACGGTACTATAATGCACTCTATCCTTGCTAATAACTACAACCCTTCCCTTTGCAATGTTCAGTTTGATATAATTCAGTTAATCTTTTTATTTATTTTTTGGAAAAAAAAAATTCAAAATGAAATTAAACGAAAACTAATAGAGTGGATTATAGTACAACCGGTTTTACATGTGTAATCCACAAAACCAAAAAAGCTATTTACCTTTATTTTTGTAATGTTATGCGCTAAAATGCCTCCACGGATTGCCCCTCCCCCTACATAACCTCTATAAAATATTATATTAGAACATAAATTAATAGGTTATGATTTACAAATTGCACCAAACAAATTTAATTATAAAATAAGCAATATAAAAAAAGACATGTTGTATTGGAAAAAATTCAAATATATGTATATTTTTATATTGCTTATTGATAATAAAAATCGCGTCGTGTAATTTTTTCATAAAAAAATTACACGACAACAATATTTATTTAGTGTAAACATTTTTGTATTACATGACAAACCCCTGCAAAATAAATGTTCCACAAAATAAACATTATATGAGAATTTGTATTACGTGTCTTAATTTTCGTGTATTAATTTGTCACGTGCCTAGGGTTAATTATAATAGTAATAATATATTTGATAATAAAAATAATATGAACTTTTTGATTATGATGTCCTAATATATTTGATAGAGATTTTGTAGGACGTGTAATCCGTGACAGGGGGCATTTTAGCGCATAAAACAACTTTATTGCCGTTCACCTCCATTGCTCAAATTCCCCCTTCTTGGTCGGCGACTGCGACGTTCAGTTCCCACACAATCCCGCCCAACAGTATAGACCCGCCCCTGATGCTGATTGACAGCTTTCTGTGTACCGTGTTGGAAATGCAATTGCAAATGGATTAGCGATTGCGTTTGAATTTTGGCCGGCTTGACGCGCGACGCAGAGAAAGTGAAAAAGCAAACGTTATCATTGATTTTGCTATTTAAATATGGCAGGCTAATGACTTGTAAGACATGGGAAATACAAATGCACTTTTTTTTTTCATTTGAAATTTGACAGTCAGTGTGCGTTCACGAAGGCGAAACAGCGAACGGTAATGCAAAGTTTGCAATTGCGTTTGAATTATGGCACACTTTGTGCGTCCACATATGGGAAACGCAATTGCAAATGTAATTTGCAAATGTTATGTGTAAAAAATATTATGTAAAAATATACGAAATGTTTAATTTACAAAAAAGAGAAAAAGAAAGTGCAAAAATATATTTATTTATTCAGAATTTAAATTCATTACATAGACAAAGATATAAAACCACTTCTTAAAAAAAAAAGGCTTCTTGTACAGTAAGCAGTGATACACTTTACCTGCCTCCCTGCAAAAAGCGCAAGTGACAAATGAACCACATTCATTGATTCAGTGCAGCAAATAAGCACGCACACATACACACAAACAATCTTATACAATCTTCACAGTCATCAGTATATAAAACTACATAAACAATGGATTTGTTGCATTTTTTGCATTTGCAAGCAGTAAATAAACAGAGTGAAAAGTACTTTTGCTTAAATGCATTCAGTAATTACAGGTGACAGTACAAGTCTTTTAAGGCCTCGAGTTCTTCGATGAGTGCCTTGTTTTGCTCTTCCAGCAAAGTCACACGATTTTCAAGAGATCTGACATACTCTTTCTTCTTGCGTCGGCATTTCTGTGCAGCTTCCCTGAAAGTGATAACAAAGACCCTTTAATGTGCATGATCGAATTTAACTTCACTTCAAGAGCCACTTTAATCAAGTAAAAAAAAAAAACATTTTACACAGTTTAATTTCAATTCAGAATGAAGGAAACCGGCTAGACTGAACAGTTAATGTTCCAGCAAACCCACCCTTCACATAATTAATTTTTAAATCACATTAGTTTTATCCTCTGAAATAACAACAGTGTAATTTCTATTTCCCCCTTCATTTTAATATAATTTAAAGTATTAAATTCTAATTTGTTGTTAGAAGTGAGGGAGCCCCAACAGGTTTTCAAGAACCCACCAGAAGTTCTGTTCACTTTAAAAGGATCAGCTGATTATATGGTAGCAGCAGAGTGCATCAAGTCATGCACATACAAGGCCTTCTGTTAATATTCACATTGAACATTAAAATAATTGTGATCTTAGTGATTCTGACAGTGGCATGGTTTTTGGTGTGCAATGGACTGTTTATCAGTCAGCTGTCCAGTTTTGTTGAGTAAATAAATTTAATTGACAATTTTTAAAACATTATGAATTCCTTTTTAACTGGAAAAAAATATGACAAGCCTGTATCTCATTACTGCAGCATAGGGTTACTAGGATTACAAGTTTTTGGCAGTGCAAACCTGAAATTGAACTAAGAAAAGTGAACAACAAGTCAAAGTAGGGAAAGACGGTGGGAGGAAACTGTGTGAACAACTAAAGCAATTATGCATAAAATAAATTTCTAAAAGCAGTTCCATGCTAACTTAGCAAACTGAGCTCTTCTTTTATGCACTAGGGCAACTACGGTATCAATGCCATAACACCAGTACAGATACAGATATGTACTTTGTGGTGTGCTAAGTACTGTATAGAGTATGTTACCTGTTCTTTATCAGGCGGAGCTCCCTCTTGTGTGAGGTCACCTCAGTAACTTCCTGAGAGCTGTGCAGAGGGCTTGGTGAGCTTATGGTTGCTACACCCTGTGGCAGGCTGACGGTGGAAGAACAGATCTCAGGGGCTGACATGTCTCTAGTAGCAGCTAGAGTAACCCACACACAAACAGACAAAACCACAGTCAAGCACATGAACTATATCCAAAAAAAAATTTCAATTATTTTATTCCTGAATATATGACAATGTGACATGTGATCTGAATTACCTTGCTGGTAAAGATATTATCAGAAAACGCTGTGTACATTAGTTTCTTTGCCATTCTTTTGACATTTCTAACACATGCACACTTATACAGTGCCGTGAAAAAAAAGTATTTTCTTCCTCCCTGTTTTTCTGCGCCTGGGCTAATCAGCTAGGCACTGATCCGAAAGACACCAGCAAGCCAGCAATTCTATTACCTAAATTTTAGATATAAGCTACATATTTTTTGGCAAATGTGGGACGAGCCTTTGCGTTGTTTTTGGTCAGCAGTGATTTTCTCCTGGAAACTCTCCCATAGTTCAAATTCAAATTTTAAATTCAAATTTTATTTTCAGATGCCTAATTCCAACAGTGACTTTCAAGATGTTGTAAAAGAATTGTAAACCAATAATGTGTGTGTAATGATGAATGTGTATAATGGTAGTGTTTTTCCCATTTTGTTGTTAGTCTTTTGGCTGCTCCTGTCAAGGGGTCACCACAACAGACCATCTACCTGCACGACAACTTGGCACAGGGTTTACGGTGGATGCTCTTCCCAAAGCAACCCCTCCATTTTTATCTAGGGTTGGGACTGGCACTGCATACAGTGGCTGAATTGCCACACTCCATACTACCCAGCCACTGCAGTGACGGCGGGTCTCTAACCCGGATCCTTAGATCCCCAAACCAACAACCTAGAGCCTTAGCTGCCTGAGATACCACACTCTGTATTTTTCCCTATTAGATTGACTAAATGATTACCTATTAACTTTCCATTAACTCATTGTGATAACCCTTACATACACCTACCCATGTTAGTTTATTGTATGTTCATGAATTAATTACACATACATGACAACATATTTAATGCTGTCAATATACCATTTAAATATGGCAAATGAATCATTTAAACCATAATATTGTAGCATTATTATAAATTAATTCATGCTGTGAAAAAGCATACCATTGAGGCTGAAATTCTGGTAAATCGGATGACTGCATCCAATACTGATGCCACACTCAGGCTCCAAGGTATCTAGAGACAAAGAAATACATTCACAAATCTCTTCAATCACATATTTTTAAGTAAAAACTGACAGGTAAGTATGACTTTGATGTAATTTATTTAACTTATCTGGTGCTGCAAATATTATTTTTACTGGATATATCAAAAAGTCTTACAATCCTGTCCTCTGCTGGCGCTGTAGATGGCAGGTGCTTGTACACAATGCTGAGCAGTTTTAACTCGCATCATTTCTGCAATTATTATAGACTGCGGTAGAGATGGACAAGAATAATTCAGGGTGTTCCTGGAACACACAAAAGTATAGTTTAGTTATAAGCATAATAAAAGGCAAACTTTATGTTACATCTTTTATGAACAAATGTTTAAACTGTATTCTTTAGTGTATTATAAAAAAAAAAAACATGACTGCATATACAGGTGTGTGTACATGACTGCATATACATTCTGAAATATTTGGGTTGGGCCCATAAATATTTGGACAATCACTCCGCCGTCATCAGTACCTGCTTGTTTGTGGGTCATTCTGCCTTCAAAATCAAAATGACTAAATAATTTTAGAAAATTTAATTTTATTACTTTATGAGGCTCTTGGTTTGCTTTCAATGTACGGTTTTGAGTCATTATCCATCTGTACCTTGAAGCAACGTCCAATCAGTTTTTTAGCATTTGTACAACAGTCACATCATCAGTATACACCAGTAATCCAGTTCCAGTGTTAGCCACAGATTGTCCATACTGTACATTCATACAACTTTGGATCATCTCTTCATCCATTCGCATCTTTTTACAACATTTTTCTTCAACTAAATGTTACATCAGAACGGAAAGGCTTTTTAAGATTTTTTTTTTAGAGCAAAGTCCAAACTGGCCTTTTTATTCTTGAGCATTACCAGTGGTTTACATCTTCACATACCCCCTACTGTATGCATTTACTTTCATTTAGTTGTGTCTCGTTTGTGGGCTTTAACATTAATACAGCTACCACATCCAGAGTGTTAGTGACTTGGCTAGGTGTTGTGAAGGGCTTTTCTTAACCAAGAAAAAAAACTCTGTAATCAAACATCCCTGTGACCCAGTTTCACACAGAATTTCACATTCAGCTTCTGATGCAGACATGGTAACATGGACAAAATAGCACCAGTTGCACAGCTCTCGATGTACACAGGGTGATCTGTTGGCGTTTTAAAAAACTAGTCTACCAGTTGTTATATAGTCTATAGTTTTTATACTAGTTTTAGATAGTATAAAGGGGTATCTCTCTGATAGGACCTATTTGGGTTTTTTTTTTTTTCAGCCCAATGATGGCCTCCTTTACTTGCATTAGCACCTCTTTGAACTGCACATTAAGAGTTCCCATGATCAGCTACTGTAACAAATGCAAATTCAACACTTGGATTCAACTTGAGACCTTTTCTACACCTGGTTTACACCTGTTTACTTATTTCTGAATCAATGAAAATGGGGGGCATTTGTACAAAATAATTCCTAAATGAGCAATGTAATACACTTCATAAGCATCTGTCTTGCTTCATAAAATTTCTTCAGGATCAACAAAATATATATCTATCTATCTATCTATAAATATATTTATCTATCTATATAAATCTATTGTGTTGATGTACAGAGGCAAAATATACAAATATTGCCACAATGTCCAAACTGTATCAGAATTAAACTATTCTATAAGAAGATTAAATGAGAATTAAATTATCCTAAATAATTTAAGATTTAGATGAGGAAAATGTCCACAATATTATTATTAAACAGACTGATGAAATAGTACTGATGAAATTGAGGATTATGTTCTTTTGTTGTGCTTTACTTGCAAAGTTGCACAATGTCATGTCAATGATAGGAAAGCTCTTACCTTACTGCTGACATTTGCGGAGTTGAGACCAAGAGTGATCAGTTCAATCTGAATCTGTCACTAATAGTTCGATGTTTGGCGTCGTTTTGCTGTGACGTCACGAGTTACTGTGACGTGTTTCCTGTTTTCGAACAGTTTACTGCGAATTTCTCGTTTGTATTGGTGTTTAAATTATACCGCTTTTACATTCATTTATATAAAGAAATAAACAGTTTCGCGATTTAGTTTTATTAAATTGTTTTATTGTAAAGTCTTTTGTCTTAATTACATTTTCCCGATTTTTTTTTCTAAAAACAGCAAGCTGATTCCATCCACGCAGGTGTTCTGGGACATTCCGTTCCCTATGTTTCTTCTGTCGTGCGCGCGCGCCGATTCAAATAATGACGTCACCCACTATTTAATGCTGTGTGCGCGAACAAGGATTTAGACTGTCTCTCATTTCAATGTTTTTTAACAAAAATTTTGAAATGAACGAATTATCTACGCTAAACAATCGTATGATTTTTGCTAGTATTTTTGTAAATAACTAAAACGTTTTAAATCGCTGGTAATGGATAGTTTGTAGGCAGTGGCGGTTTTAGGCATGTGCGAACTGGGCAGCTGGGCACAATTTTTTCATGACACGTGGGGGGCGGCACAGGAACTTGGAGGATAAATAATAATCTGTGCCGCTAAGCGGTTTTCTGTTATGTATGATACCTGTGCCACCTCTGCTGCTGAAGGAGCCGCACAGAAGCTGAGCGCGAGCGGAGCGGAGAGAGGATGAAGGGGGGCGGGGGTGTTGGGGGGCGCAGACAGAGTACAGTTCACCTCTCCGAAATGAAGGAGGGGGGCTAAATTATGTCAGTGACACCTGACTTTTTTTTTTTTTTTTTTTTTACAAATAACGCACATTTCATTCAAAATATTATAAACACAGACCAATAATTAGCACTTTTTTCATTTATTTAATTGTGTAATAAAAACGATTATGATGGTGAATTGGTTTAGTCTTGACTTCTGGTCGTGAGTGACAGTGTTGGGGGAAATCTGTTGATTGTCGAATTGTCGATTACAGAGTAAGCACAGCGATGGAGAGAAAAAAGCCAAAGCTGTCAGGTGCCCAGTTTAGGGAAAAAAAGAAAAGAAGATGAGGAGAAACGGGCAAAAGATAATGGTATGCAGCAATGTTGTCTCTGTATGATTAAGGTATTCGTGTCATTATCTTAATAAGTGGTACTGTATAACGTTAACTCTTAGGTTTGTTAGCCTTCTTGCTTATGATGGTTGCCATGCTTACCCTGCTAAAAAATTTTTAACACAATAAAAGCCTAATATACAAACCATCCCAAATGGTTTCTATTAAATACCATTATTAACCATTAACATTTTCCAGTGAAACTATTACAAAATTCCTTTATTGTAGTGTGTTTGGGGCACTTTTTCAATAGGATTTACCATCCCACCCACCAATAGAATCCATCATATACCAGCAGACATTGTTATACTTACCATTAAAACCAATACAATTCCCATCATAACCATTAAAACATTTTCTATTATTGTTGGGCAGAGTTCTATTGTTTTTTCAGCAGTGTATACAACATAAGATCTAATTAAATTTAACCACAAAATTATGCTTTGCAACAAAACTGTTGCAAGTACAGTTATTTATTTCCATTGGTTATGTTAATGTTGGCTATAGCCAATATATTTACAATATATTTACAGTATACTGTACATAACCAGTGTAATTTACATATGTGTAGATAGTTTAAAATACATTTTCCATTTGCTATAACAAATATATATGCAAATATGTTTGCTATAAACAAAACGCCAGGAGGGAGTCTCGCCCAGGGAGCATTTCAGTGTAGAACCGCCACTGACTGTGTGGGTGCCAATAATATCAAACATTTATCTGTTAATTCTATATATTCTATCTGTTAATGCAATAACTTAATCAGTGTTGAGACCATAGTGTTAATGTGCCTGAGAGGCTGCCCATGCTCTTTTCTTACCTGCTGTTCATTTGGAGGCCTACTCACATGTGACTCAAAAAACCTTCCATCTAAAGTTGAATATAAATATTAAAATCTTGATAATCATGTTGTCTAGTTTAATTTAATGTTTAAAATTTTATAGCTGCTAGTTTATTTATTCAAATTCATTAATATAGACAAATATTGTTTTAAAAAGGCATCTTTTAAGATCGTTCTTATTTTTGTTTCTATTCCTTAAAAAAGTAACTATTTCTAAATCAAAGTGACAAAAACCCTACTCTAAGGCTTATAAATGTATTTTACGATTTGGGAAATTATTTAATACAATACAATATTTATTAAGAAAAAAAGGATTTTTCTATCTCTGTAAATCACGCTGCTATGCAGTTAAAAACGAATGCACTGAATGCTGTCTGTCACTATTAATAATTTATGTGCATAACCATGGGCGTCGCTAGGCCATTGGTACTCAGCCCCCCTAAAAGTTCTCCATAAACTTCACACAAATCGGTGATCGCCCATCGTCCCATTTAAATTTGATATGAAATATGTGGCAGACTTCGGCTCCTTCGGCTCCTTCGGCTCCTCCCTGTCTTTCAGCGCCGTCTTCAATTCGCCATCACAGAAGGAGGATTAAGGCAAGATGTGAGTTTTTAAATAATTTGTATTATTTGTATTATATCTGCATCATTGCAGTCCTTTCTTATAAATACATTTTACAAAATGTCATGAGGGATTAATCAGTTAAATCTTCACTGTGTTCACCCTCATCACACCAGCTGTTTCCTCTAGTGACAATGAAGCCCTTAATACAGTGTATATACTTTATGAACGTCTCATGACGTCGCTGTTTTAATTGGAAAACCTAACTGTCTATATAAAACATTACACAGTGCATATCACATTTACTACCATAGAGTTATGCACATACAGTAAATGATTAAAAATAGTGACAGACAGCATTCAGTGCACTCGTTTTAACTGCATAGCAGTGTGATTTGCAAAATCCTTTTTTTTAAAATAAATACTGTATTAAATAATGTCCCAAACCGTAAAATACATTTATTAGTCTTAGGGTAATTAAGGAGATTAATGCATTTTTGGACGCCTTTAGCATTCCTTTACAATATAGAAATAAATAAAAATCAGGAACGATCATGGAGTTAGAAAGTGACCCCAAACTTTTGAACAGTAGTGTATGTTCAGTGATACTATAAATAATATACTATTGAGTTATATTTTTATACTAGTAAGTTGTGTCCTAAGTCAAAAGTCATGGAAGATGGCGGACTGGTGTGAACTTCAGCCAGTTCTGCTTATTTTAGCAGATCAGATAATTACCTACGTCTGAATAAAGCTGACTCCGCCATCTTCCATGACTTTTGATTTTGAGGAAAGTGCTCCTGATTGACAGAACGACTCATTCTGCTGAAAAGTCGCATTATGAAATAAATAGGCCATCGTGAAAAAAGGGATTTTGAAATAAAAACTGACTTTGAAAAAATGACATTTTGAAATAAATAAATAAATAAATATATATATATATATATATATATATATATATATATATATATTTTTTTTTTTTGGATTTTTTCAATTATCTCCCCTAATTTGGTCATAGCCAATTCCTCCCCGTCACTAGGGGGCTCCCACATTAAGGCTACTACTACCACTCAGCCAGGAGGGCCGAAGACTATCACGTGTTTCCTCAGAATCGCGTGACGTCAGCCAACTGCATCTTTTCGAACTGCTTGCTCGCGCACTTTTAGGGGGGGGAGTAACACACTCGGAGGAAAGTGCTAGCCGCTTCTTCCACGTGCGCGAGCTCACAGACGCCCCTGATTGATTGTAGAGCCGTAATTAATGTGGGAGCGCGAGTACCTCTCATCCCTCCCCCCTGAGAAAGCTCGGCCAATCAGCTCTCTCTAGACCTCCAGCTGTGAGAGGAAAACAGCATCATCCGGGGTTCGAACCAGCGATCTTCGGATGATACTTCGCATGCCACTCAGAAAATGCGTCTGCAATATTCTCTGTTATTGGGGAAAAATAATTTGCAGAGTGCAATAGATTTCACAATGAAAAGTTTTTTTGTTTTTTTTTCAAAATACGTTCCATTATTTCACAATATCATTGTCATATGTGTCGTATGTGCATTATTTATTCATAGAGTTATTAATTTTATCGTTTCCTATTTATTTATTTAATTTTGAACACTTTGGAGTTTCATACAAAACCACCTGTCTTATGATTAAAAGATGGATAACTTGAAGATGTGTCTTTATTTTAAGACAAACTGCAGGAACCTAATGTTTCCTCACACATCCTAACAGCTGGACCTGTGGTTCTGGCCCTGGTATTTATTTTACTGTCTTTAACAACTTAAAGGAGAAACAGGAATTATTTTCTTTTTATTTTCTTTGTTTCTGACATATTGTGGCGTGGGCGGGGTTTCGAGTGGCAACCATCATGCTTTGCGGGAGGGGTTGTTATGTGTTCACCCTGTTGGGGAAAGGTGTTTGGGGTAGTGGCTTCGGCCAGGTTGTGTATTTGTGTTAGATGTCTGTTTTAATTACTGTGGATATGTGTTTAGCAATGCTGAATTTGCTGCTTATTGTTTTTGTTTTGGTGCTGAATAAAGTACTCCCAGCCATTTGCATTGGGCAGCAAGGAAGCTCACTTGTCTCTCCAAGTTCCTTTTTAGCAGTAAAAAATGCAACAATAGGAGATTTCTAACATTAAATAAGTGGTACTTAAAATTGCAACAAAACAAAAGTAAAAAAAAAAAAAAAGGCCTAAATTTTTTGGGACAATACAGGAGCATGACATTCCATCTTAAAACAATGTCATAATTTGTTATGTTTTCAATAAAAAATAAATACAGTTTCTTAGAGTAAAGTGATTTCAAATAATTTAATAGGGAAAAAACTGATTGGGGTAACAGACAAACTATTTTCTGATCACTTTGCATTGACGTCAAGTCAAGGTAGTACTGAAATCATTTACAGGTTAAAAAGTATCTGTTTTAAATTTTAGCAGTTGACCCCCAAAAGTAACAAGTCATCCTAAAAAGTTTTAAAAACTTAGACCAAATCTGTGTTTTTAATACATTAGTTTGATAAGTGGCAGTCAGAAATTATTCTGGTATTCACATCCTGAAAGAAGTTCCAAAAGCATATAAATCACCCAGTTTGAAGGTACAGCATATCTGTGTGTATGGAGTAATGCCACACCCAGTTTAACAGTGTCAAACAAAAGTTTAAAGTTTCAAACAAAAGTTTAAAGTGGTAAATGAGGCTTTTGCCAAGTTTTGTTATATTACATCATCCAATGTATGTAGCTATTTTTCAGACTTTTTTTCTGGGCTTTAATGTAGCTTTTTCTTTTTCTTTAGTTTTATTAAGAAACTGCTTACAGCTTTTGGACTACTGTTGACAATGAGACATTCTGGCATTTGTGCAGTTTGTCGTACAGGATCTCTGCTTGGGTTAGCATAATATTAAAGTTGCTTTTGATAAAACATTTTTTTTAATTCATTCTGATTTTACAGTGTGCTGAACAACAACCATTGCTTCATATTTTTGTACTAGAAATGTTATGCCTTGTCTGAAATCCCCTTAAACCCTTAAAGAAAGTGTTACTGCAAAATTGGAATCATTGGAATGTTTTAATAATAATAAAAATAATATGTGCACAGAATCGTAATATTGTTGTAACTTAGAATCCACGAGACCCATAACATGGTTGTATCAAGCAAGCTCCAGGTTTCCCAGGTTTGATCCACCTGTTCAGTTTCTTTGCAAGTTCTTTCCTACTTTCCTGTTACCTTACACATCCAGCAAGAGGTAGTTTGGATTTTCGCTGTTTGTAGCAATACACAGGGCCATATTTTACACCAGTTCAGAACCTTACTGAAAGTAGGTCAGTGTGACATTTTACAGTGAAGACCGAGCAACACACACAGATGTGAAAGCTTTATTCAGGTTGCTGGGAAAAACCAATAAAGCCTGCAGACTGGAAAACTGTGCATATTAGTAAACAGAAAACAAATAAAACCAATACTCTTGAGTCATATAACAGTTCCAATAACTACAAGCAGCTGAGAGATTACATAAAGGGAACAACTAGCTCTCTCTCTCTCTCTCTCTCTCTCTCTCTCTGCTCTCACTTTAATTAAAAAAGACAGCAGGAAAATAAACATCCTTATCAAAATATATCAGGATAACACTTGTGATACACTTATGATTAGGAAACAGTTTGGCAAAAGATAACCTCCCTGGTTTTATTCCAAAAATATCAAGATAGTGACAGTCAATATTTTTTTCTTTATACGTGTGGGTGTTTGTTTTATGCCTAATGCAGTTTCACTGGGAATGTCGATGAAAGTGGATTGCTATGGGTACTGTACAGCTGTAGAATTCATTTAAAGCAAAAAATAAAAATAAAAAATAGAAATTGTACAGTAGTAAGATTACCCAGAAGCAAGTTTGAAATGAAAATAGTGTTAGACTGCCCCCAACTGGTTTAATTTACTAAACTCACTTCAGCTGTTTACAGCTTTTTATGTTTATTTGTTTTTTACTACCCTTTTTTATTTTTTAACAAACACATGAGTAATGTAAGTAATGTAAGGTTGATCTTCTGTCATATATAAAGTATACATATTTCTCAGTACAGTATATTTCAATTTGTACAGTATATTTTTAGTTCTATTTTTCCTAGTTTAATTAAATTTTTCCATTAAATTTTTCTATCGTATTTCTTCTATTCATATTTATTTCTTATTGTAAACTTTAATTCTCTTTTAGGGTCAATGGCAGTCGTATAAGCATTTCACTACATTTGGTACTGTGTATGACTGTGTATGTGACAAATAAAATTTGAATTTGAATTTGAAATTCGAATTTTGATAATACAAAATTGTAGATTGCTAAATAATATTACCCCCAAATCACATTTTGTGTGTATTCACTTACTCATTTCATCATGCTATGACTTAACCTATGTGGTCTACACCTGCCAATCATATTCTCAATAGTAATGTTATCATTGTTGCATTTGCCATTTAATCTGGCTCTTGAATAACTCATTGGTAAGCTTTTTACAGGACGCCCAGGTACCAACAAACAGTGGATATACTGTATATTCAAGCCAATTCAAGACATGACTCATGTCACATTACATATGAATGTTCATTTTTGCATGATGTTTGCATGCTGGCCAGCCTATTCATTTAAACATTACTCAGTCTGTACCAGTAGGACTGTTATGTAACAGCTTCGAGTGACAGACAGCAAAACTCTTTGCGTCACAGCACTCCAGGAGGACCCACACCTTCTGTCCAGTTTATTTTTTTTTTTTTCTTTACCAAATCATGAACTTAATAATACTGAACAAATTTACAAAAACAACATAAGTTTCTTTCATTAGTTGCAGATTAAGCAGAGGATTGATAAGACTGTTCACTTTAGAACATAGATTTAACTTGTAAGCAGCTAAGATTAGGCCATTAGGATTGATTTAAATCAAATCATTGTGATATAATGACTAAAGGTATGGCAGTTTTTTAATGTCCTATTTACGTAGAGTGCAGCTTCAACTTTCAGCATCTATTCAAGTATCTATTCAAGAACATTATTCCTTATGGGTACTTTTAATCAAGTCAGTATGCTTTATACTCTTTTGAAACTTGCCATTTAATTCTGCAATTAGTAATCATCTATTAATGGTACTTACTACATGCTTTATCATTGTGACAAAGTTGACTAACAGGCTTCATTTGTTAGTTTATTTTATTTTATTCATTCATTCATTTGTATAGCCTATACTGTATATATATTTAGTATGTCATCTGATATTACGTATGAGGCTTACCAGAAGGTAACTACTGTAGTTTAAACCTTTTTAATCACCACATGACTAAGTAAAATAAATTAAGCTCATTACCTACTGTAAGTTGACAAATAAGCCATTTGGGATTTGCAACTGTATTACTTTTTTAAGCACGTCAGCTGTAATCATGAAACAAGAGTAAAACTTTACTCCAGTTTACATTAATTGCCTATTCAATTCTACATTAACTACAAAGTCCTGCTCGTGATTTTTAAGCTATAAAATATTTAAATGTGATATCTTTCTGATCCCAAGAGGATCGGTGAGGCTACAGGGAGCAGAGGTAAAGAAGGTGCATGATTTTAAGTACTTAGGGTCAACGGTCCAGAGCAAGGGAGAGTTTTCAAAGGAGGTGAAGAGGCGGGTACAGGCAGGTTGGAATGGGTGGAGAAAAGTAGGGAACAGGTGGAGGAAAATTTGGAAAGGTGGATGTATGCTCTGGAAACCAGAGGAATGAAGGTTAACCGCAGAAAGACGGAATACATGTGTGTGAATAAGAGGAACCCAAGAGGAACGGTGAGGATACAGGGAGCAGAGGTAAAGAAGCAAGAAGCACCAGGCTATTACACGGATTACTGTGTGGGTGTGTCACTAAGGGGAAGAGTTGTAAAGTGATGGCAGTGGAAAGGATTTTCTGTGGCGTTCAGTGGAACACTTTAAGTTGGTGAGTCTGTGACTAAAGGAACTTCAGTTCGTCCACCACATTGTGGAATCTACATTGTCCATGATTGACTTAAGTCTGGACAATGTTCTCCTTCAGCCACAGTTTCCATGTTGTCCAGTTCCTCGCCCACCACAAAGCCAGCTTTTCTGATCAGTTTGTTAAATCTCTTCATATCTGAGACTTTCATGCTACCACCCCAGCACACCACAGCATAGAAAATGGCACTGGCCACTACAGACTCTACAGACAATAGAACATCCGCAACATGGTGTTGCAGACTCTAAAAGATCGGAGTCTATGTAGAAAGTACGGCCTTCTTTGACCCCTCTTGTATGTGACCAGAGAGTTCTTGGTCCAGTCCAGCTTATTGTCAATGTGCACACCCAAGTATTTGTAATCCTAGACAATCTCCACATCCACCCCTCTAATGGACAGGGGAGTGACAGGAGATCGTGATCTTCGCAAGTTCACCACCAGTTCCGCCTCACTAGGGGGCGGAGAGTATCCAGGACCAGCCTCTCAAAGACCTTCATGCTGTGTGAGGTAAGTGCTACTGGCCTGATGGGGCACTGGGTCGCGCCTTTTTAGGTACAGGAACCAGACATGATGTTTTCCACATCTTGGAAACTTTCTTGGCACTGAGGCTCAAGTTGAAGATTTAAAATTTGAGCAAAAAGACCAGAGGAGAAAAAAGTAAAAAAAAAAAAAAAGGCTGAATTAAAGCGATAGGGAAGCTGCAGTAGTTGTCACTGTAATGAAGAGTCTATCCTCACATTTATCCTTTAGTGTTACAGACACTATCGTTTAGAGAAGAATAAGCGTTGAAGTGTCTCAATCAGTTTTACACCTTTAATCATGAGAATTTAAAAAGAAAAGACCTGGTTTGACTTGAAGACCCTCATATATTTCCATTATTTCACTTAGATTCACTTTGTATAATTTAGATACTAATACTGTTTTATTCCAAAATCACATAAAAAACAATGTATTCCGTTTAATTTCTGTCTGTATTATCACAAAATTTCAAGTATCAAAATGACACTTTTGTTTTTCAGATATTCCAGTGATAAATTAAATAATATTTATACATCTTTTATTACATATATTTTTTTAAGCATGCCCTAATTTCAATCAATTGTCAAGTTACACACAGAAATTTACCTTCGCTATTTGCTCTAACTTTATGTCTATGATGAAATAGCAGACGTGGTAAAGCACATGGTCAGAAGACAGCACACTGACTTTGGAAAGCTGGTGCTCTCTATGACTGAGTGCACCCTTGTGCTGCCACCTTTCGGCGACATATGCAAAATATGCATAACAAGTCTCGAAACTTTTTGATACCACCTCAGACTATACTGGATTATGTTTGAAACACACAATATAGCATATGGCAGGATTTCTGAAAATTTTGCCAGAGGAAGACCCCTTATAGTGAAAAAATAAGATCTATACAGTACACTCTCTTATGATGACGGTTCAAATAAATATCATGCACATACCCCGACTGTTAAAATGTAGTAGTTGTGTAGTAGTATTAATGTCTTTTGTTAAATTAGTGTGATCTTTCTGTATATACATCTTTGTGACATGAGTTTAAGCTAAATAAACTATTGCTGCATCAGTTCTGGTTAAAGATTAATTATGCCCTTTTCTAAAGCGGCTGTATAAAGAAATAATGGAATTGTTAGGAAGATTATAGAAAATAAAATAATTGGGCAATAAAACCAATATAGCTACTGTAAATAAATTATTAAAATTAAACATTTTGTTAAGGATAACTGAAGAATGTTGGCCTGAATGGGGATGCATGCTTGTATTAAATATCCAAGAATATTGCTGATGCAAAGCCTAAAATTTTCAGAGCAATATCTTGTGGAATACATGTATAAGCTCATGGCCGTACACAGTATTAGCAAAACCAGTCCCTCATACACTTAAACCTATACAATGACTTGAGTATACAATGACTAAGAGTATTCATACCCCTTGAACTTTTCCACATTTTGTCATGTTACAACCACAAATGTAAGTGCATTTTATGATGATTTTATGTGATAGACCAACACAGAGGAAAATGATAAATGTTTTTCAAATGTTTTTACAAACAGATTCCTGGAAAAAAATGGCATGCATTTGTATTCAGTCCCCCTGACTCAGAACTTTGTAAAACCACCTTTTACTGCAATTACAGCTGCAAGTCTTTTGGGGAATGTCTTCACCTGCTTTCACATCACATCTTGTTTATGGTCGTTGTCCTGCTGCAAGGTGAACCCCCGCCCCAGTCTCAAGTCTTTTGCAGACTGTAGTAGTTTTAAATAAGATGTGTTTTGAGACCTACAAGTCCCATTAGCCTCAGCGTCAAATCGTTATGAAATGGGTTTTGGGGAACTACAAACCTCATTAGCCTCAGCGATATGAAAAGAAGTGATGTTTTTCCACTGCCTCTCTTTTGGTTTTAGCGGCAGGTTTATGAATAGCAGACTTAATAAGAGAGGGTCTTTATATAATTTTTATAATTTGCAGGTCATAATGTCTGTTAGGGTTTGCTCATAAAAAAAAAATGACTCAGCTAAAGGACGAATATAACTCATCCTATAGTGTTTGGGGGTTCAATATGCATTTGTAAATTGATATGCCTGCCAGATTATGGTGACAAAAAGCAGACAACATGAATAAGCATGGACCTTATGGTTTGTTCATAACATTTTGTAAATAACTGCACTAGGATTCAGTCTGTCAATCTGGCTAACTGTTAAAAAATTTCAATTAAATCAAACCTCAATAGTTTTTTACAAGACACAGTAAACGAGTGAGCTTAATAATGAGAAGCTGATCGTTGTAACATTATGGGCCACAAAATAATTTGGAATGATTTGAAAAACTGTTACACGTCAGATAAGAAACAAATCATGAAAAGATAATTTATGCTAATGAACTAATTGCTCACCTTTTATATAGTTAGTGTATCCAACAAGACTCAGCAAACAGCACTGATTTACAAATTTATGTAGAGATTACAATACATGCTTATAGGTGGATCTATTAATACAGTTATTTCCAAGCACATCACATGTTTGTTTGAAGAATACAGGTCACGATAAGTACAAGGTGAATATATTAACATAGTTGTCACTTTCCCATTTTAATGGAATTTGGGACAGAATGATTAAAGCATAAATCAACCTACTGTAGCTGCACCTAGGAGTAAACAAAAATTGAGAGAAACAATGTGCTAATTTTATACTGTGGTCGGCACAATACTTATACAAGGTTATTATATTATGTAAGTATGTACTGCTTTTACAATAACCACATAATATTGTAAATCAAATATGGCATTTATTCCTTGACACTGAACTGAAAACTGTTCCACCACAGTAAGACACACCCCCACTCCAATCTCACACTTAGTTTTAAATGCAATTTGCAGGGGGGGGCAAAATTCTGGATCCATAGGTATATATTTTTTTTTATTTTAGACGGAAGCTGACTTAAAAAATAACAAAGATAAGATTGAAAATTGCTCTCTCATGTACAGAAGACACAATTCTTTTACAGCATTTGTTTGTTGCTGAATTCAAGAAGTTGCGTTGTTACAGCTTTCAAACACCTGCCTGGACACTTTGTTATAACAAAGACACAAAAGTCACAAGCTTAAACAATTATCACAAAATAATCCCTATTTATACTATACTAATACACTCATTCATTCATTTTCAGTAATCACTTAAACTCCAGTCAGGGCTACAGTGGATCTAGAGCTTGCTCTAGAAAAACACGCTACCTGTCAATCACAGGACATCATTTAAACATTCATTCACACTCTGAATAAAATATAGGAAATTACTAGAGCTGGCTGACCTAGTGGCATATCTATAGTGGCTGAAAGAAAGCTGGTCCCACAAACACACAGAGAACTCCACATAGATAGGACACTAAGCTTGGAATTAAACCAAGAATGCTGTTGTGAAGTGGGAACCTGTGCCATGAGATAGCACTGATACCCACTGTGCCACGCTATATCCATGCTATAAACAAGATCAATAAACATGGCACTTCATTAGAATAACTGTTGACAAGCAACATTAACGATTAAATCATTTTCATTAAAGGACCTAAACTGTAAACTGTGACAAAAATGATAAATTCAAATATTCAAAATATTAAAGTAATTTACATAATATATAAAAATATATCTGGTTTGAATAAAACGTGTTATAGCATTGCTGAAAACCTGGTATATAAGGCACCAAACAGGATTCCATCTAACCTGAAATGGATAGATAAAATAAAAAAAATAAAAAAAATAAGATTTGCTGAAATTTTATCTTTTTGCCTTGATAGTTCAAGTTTCTATTTGCAGGTATGGACATAAATAGGTTAAAAAGTAAAAAAAAAATTAAAGTGTGAACAAATGAGATATTAAAAAGATCTGCGTTCTGGGTTCACACATCCCTGTCAGATTTAGGCAAAACAGTAATCGGGACACTTCAATTCTGTAATGTGACCATAACCTTGGTGAAACATTACTATATTGTCTCTGTGTTTGAATTGTTAAAGGGCAACTCCGAGCACAAGCTTATTTGATTGCTGTCAAAACATAGAAAACAATCTGGTTTCTACACCAGTAACAAAAGTTTCCACAGATTAAATTTTTTTCCTGAATCAAATATTTCAGAATTTTGAAGTCTTTCGGAATCATTTTGGAGTTGTGGTCGTGATATATTATGCAGCCCATGCTATTTAAATAAAACTGTTTGCAACACGCAACTAACATTCATTGGCCTTGAGCAGGGAGGTTAAATGCTGCATTTCCTT
The DNA here is from genome assembly GCF_024256425.1 of Clarias gariepinus. Lineage (NCBI taxonomy): Eukaryota > Metazoa > Chordata > Actinopteri > Siluriformes > Clariidae > Clarias > Clarias gariepinus. The sequence continues at coordinate 21,259,897 of NC_071103.1, read as the reverse complement.
GCGATACATGAGTAAATGTAAACTATCAGATTAATATAAATGTATTACCAGTAGATATGTGGCAAGTTGGCACAGACTTTGTAGACCTATTTGTAGAACAGCCTTCCTTAAAGCTGACTTAGTTAGCAACAGACCAGCATGCTGTAAGGGCATGAAACATGGGCTGGAGTTGACGAGGTCTCTTTTTGCAGCTTTAGGCATTTGGAGTTGTTTGCCCAGCAGAATCAGCTACAGGAGTACTTGAATTCAGAGGGCTGAACTTCAACATATTGAAGTAATTGACAACCTGCCCAGGAACCTCTGCCAAAACACTCTGTGACAATGCCTCTTTAGGAGCCTGCAAACACACAGAGACAGAGAGAAAGACAAGCTGGTGTAAACAGCATGGTTATAAGGCAAGTGATCGCAAGGAGAGAAAGTCATGATGCATTAAATCATTATTCATGGAACATTTTCATTGCTCTTATTTTTCAAGTCCTTACACACTCCAGTGAAAAAGAAAAGAAAAGTGAAGTCAGCAGAAACTTTTTAATTAGAAGCCTATAATAGCCCTACATGTCTATGAAGGGGTTGGATCATGGGGAGGATGCAGTTTATTTAATTTGAAGTAGGACGCAAGTTGTTGAGGCAATTCTGCCAGTACACACTGGGCAAGTGCTTCCCTCGATGCCTGAAATGAGATGGAAAAAGAGGAAGAGGCTGGCAGAGCTTCCACCAAAAACCAGACACTGAAGAGAGCATGCACATTATTTAATTACTAAAATGACTACATTAAACACTAAAATTATTATGCAATATCATGTTTTCATCCTTTGCACTATTCCTCTTTGCATATACAATTAAAATTGGAAAAAAACATTCAAGATACTGGTTTGTTTGGGGTTTTTTTTTAAAAGGATTATTGTACAAAACACCAGCAGCATGATAGACAGGCATACAGACAGACCACTATGTATATGTAAATACAGCTGTACATATTTTAGACACACTTACATTCTGGAACTTTCTGTAAGGCACAAACTGCACAATGTCCCGTGCAGCTGGCTCTCCTGATGGAGATTTCAGACGGCCATCATCCCCATCCAGAATCTCCATGTCAGTGAAGTCAGCCCCGCCCACACCCACAATTATGATGGACATGGGTAAATGGGAAGCAGCTACGATGGCAGCTCGAGTTTGGTCCATGTCTGTGATGACACCATCCGTAATGATGAGCAGAACAAAGTATTGCTATGTCACAGAGGAACAAAGAGGAAAGAAATAAAAAATAATTAGTAAAATACTAGCAGTTATAATATGCTCATAGCATACAGTATAACGAAGAACATATTAACACAGTGCAAATAAAATCAATTATTCATTAATGAATTCACAAATAAATGTAACATTCAATGTAATATAATGTCAGTTCAAAAAGTCCCTTTGCATTGGACACATAAAGTAGGTGGTGAAACAAAAGTGAGTTTCATTAAACTAATAATGTACTTATTCAATAAATGTCGCACAGTATCGCGTATGGACTTTTTTTGTCTCCGGAAAAGCTGCTTGAAATTTAACCTAAATCTGTGTATTTACCACCAGCTTTAAACACGTGTTCCACTAGAGAAACACATCTTCAATGGTTAAAATTTTCAAACAAAAATAATCTGCGAACATTAGGCAAAGAACTCCATGGATGCATACAACAGACTAAGCAAACAAACAAGAGCGCGTTAACACAGTACTGCTATTCTACGTGGCCGCTGCGGGGAGACTTTCTGAACACACTGTATTAATGTGCTTTTTATAATACATCAATTTTGCTGTAATAAGAGCTAATGCACAGGAATTTGTATGCCAAACACTACACATCGTCTAAATCTAATAAAAAGCAGACTAAAAATGTGCTGTTACTTAACATTTGTTGACATGGTAAAGCATTTAACAACTTTGGAAAGAGTCTCTTCTCTGAGTGCTTTGTGGCAGTCATATGTCATATGTTCGTCATATGTAATTAAGGTGCCATGTTAAGTATGATAGTTTTTATATCTAATATCTGATGCTGAATCTGACATAAATTGACATCATGGCATGTACTGGACTCTTCTACTTTTTTGCTCATCTGTTGATGTTCTAAAAGAAAATGATTTGGTTCAAATATGTATTTCCCTAATAAATGGACTTAATCAGACAGTTTTGGCTCTGGGATGCTGATTGAAGGTTCCGGGATCCAAGCCTATCTACAAGTCACCACTGTTGGGTCATTGGGCAAGACCCTTAAACCTACACCCCATATAACCCAGGCACTGCATGTAGTGTCAGTCCCAAGCCCAGTTAGGTAAAAAAAAACGACATAAAACCTGCACTAGGTCTAATAATCTGGGCCCGTATTCACAAAGCGTCTCAGAGTAGAAAATCACCCCTAACTGGTGAAAAATTACTCCTACTTTTAGGAGTAGGAGTAAGAGCTATTTATCAAGATTCTTAGAAAAGGACATTACTCCCATCTCCACCAAAATGTAGGAGAGCGTATCCCATGTTTCACTTTTTAACTTCAGCGGTAAGAGTACGGAAGAATTTAGCTTTAATTATTTGTTTATATTTTACTGGCTCCTCCGCAAGCGGTCTAATTCCCTCTCCAGTTTCGCCTTCTTTTCAAAATCATCTTGATCAGATTATGACCGTCCTGCACAGCTCTATTACAGAGGCTTAAAACAGTTGTGATTAGAGCAGTCTGATTATAATAACGTCCCACAGTCAAATCACACATCTATATGTTTTGTCTAATGTGCATAAACTTCACACTCGTGCTAATTTTACTATTTCAAACTACTTAAACCTGTGAAATACCACACCCACTATATAGTGGAGATTACTTCAGAGCTCTCAGTGTTGTATACAAAAAAAAAAACAAGTAATAAGCTTCATAAATAACTTTTATGTTCTACTCTGAGATAGAAAGATTTTCAGTCCTAAATGAACTTTAAGCCCAATTCCTACAAGGGATTCTGAGAGGCTTAGCAAATGCGGGCCCTGTTGTTGCAATCCATAGCATAAAAGGGACAAAGCCCAAGAAAAAAAACATTTATGGACACATGTCACTGCAACCATTACTCACACACCAGTGCCAATGATTAATTCTAGGGTTCTCAGTAAAACTCAACCCTAATCCAATGTATAGTAAAACATCTAAAACCATCCTGTAGCTACTGCATTTGTATGTCTACATGATGTTCAGTAAAAGGGAATGGATTGCTTTTAAAATAAAATGGTATTTAATGTTGATACTTACACTGGCTGTGTTCTGTTTTCGTGCCTGCTGGGCAAAATTGCTTACATGTCTGATGATGGGAGCAAAATTTGTTGGCCCGTAAAGTTTGACCTGGGGCAGGCACGTCCTATAAGCATCCACCATGCCTTGTACTCCTACAGTAGCAACAGACACACATCAAACATCATTTACTAATCCCACACTGATTCAGTATTCCATAGCTACCGGAGTTTCCTGTCCTGCCACTTGACAATAACTCTTTTACTTACCAGCACAGAATGGATTAGATGTATTAAAGTTAAGTGGAAACTCATGAGACACCTATAAAACAAACAAACAAAGAAAAAACAGTCATTATGTGCTCATATTGCAATGACATCATCACAGGAGCTAAAGTTAGATTATGTTTCAATTTACCTGCCAGTTTGGGGGAATCTGTGCCCCAAACCCAAAAGCTGGGAACATTTTGTCACTGCAAAAAAAAAAAAAAAAAACCAAAAGAGATTTTTGTTTATATGTCAAAAGCTTGTTTGAACTTGAATAACTTTGAAAAATATAGTCAATGGAAAATCCAGTAAATATATTACAGTTACTAAATGTTTATCTAAATGAGTAATGGTAAACAAACTGATTTTTCCCTTAGTGTAAAAGTGAACAGAGGCACAACTTAAATTCAACGGTTGTAAATGAGACCCACAGTTCAAGTTATGTACATGGACAAGATTCCATTCCTGCAGCTTCACCTGTCATAATCCTGAATCACCAGGCCAACAGACCAGATAGCAGAAAGGTACTCATTGACCCCATTAGGACTGATGTAATGCAAAGAGTCAGGAGACTTTGGGTCACCATTTGACCCAGTGAAGTCCACTCCAACCTGCAGGAGAGGAAGCATGAGAGGTGGTAGCCTTATGTTTAGGATAATACTGTTCTATATTAATGACTGACTTACAGTGAAATTAATCTGGCAGCCACCCATGATGTAATCCAAAAATGTGTACTCCTTCACAATCTAAGCAAAAAAAAAATTGTATGAGAAAAACGCAAACATCACCTCTTAAAAATTATTCAAGAAATGCTAGCTGAAGCAGCGGAAGCGGCAATAAGACAGGTACAATACCTCGCAGTGTTTCACACTCACAACACCAGAGTTCTTATAGTTTTTTTTCTTCAGCTTTTTCTTCATGTTCATACAGTCAAACTCTGCCTATAGGAAATACCACAGACAGAAATAGAACTCAATCACATTTGACAGCTGTGAAAAGAAAACAAATGTACTTTTTTTTTTCTCTTTTACCGGAGAAGTGCGTTTGGCCTCCTGCAGGCGTTTCATATTCGTCTCAAAAATCCCAATAAGGTCATGTGACCCATCATTGTCATAGTCGTAACAGTCCACCTTCAGAGAAATCAAAATAACAGCATGACCACCTAAATCTCACCTTCACTTCACACACAGCAAGCCAGAGAGTAATTCAAGGCATGCATCAACACTGAACCAAGACCCATAGATAGGCAAATATCTATGATTTGCTCTATGATGTACATTTGAACACATAATTATGATTTAAAAAATTGAACATAATGCTGCTTTAAAAGGAACAACAGGACAATGCATAAAAATGAGCACCAGACAGAATAATATTAGTTATGAAAACGATCAAGTGTATTGTAAATGCTTAGTGATCATATATGAGATGTGATATGTTGTGATAAAAAAAAAAGCCACCACACTAAGCACAGTTGCCAAATATCTAATACCAATTACGAGCAGGAAAAGTGTTGGAAAAACCAACAGATTAATTATAGAAAACACATCAATCTAGGACAGTGCAACACATCACTACAAGGAAAATTAAATAACTGCACTAACCCTTACTGGTAACACATTTGAAAACCTTAAGGAAATCATGTGGTATAATTAAACTCAACTGAACAACCACTTTATGACAGACGTCTTTCCTTTTTGAGACATTTGGAAATAAAAGAAGAAAAACATCACAGTATTATTAAACAGCTATTGGACATCTCTGCATGCACTCATTTTTTTTTATTAAAAAATGTTCAAGGTTTATAGCACACTTTCATAAAAAACAGTATATTAGCAACAAGGTTGTCATAAATAAAGTGTCCAATAAAGTACATTAAATGAAATTAAAATGCCTAATTCATTACTGTGATTTGCAAGGGAAAGATATACCACCTTGATGGGTTTCTCCATATCTCCTCCACAGAGAGATTGCAGAGGGATTTTAAAAGGTTTCCAACAGGGGTTAAGGTTGTTCTTCACCACCTGGGATAAGATAATAAAGGAGAGATGCATCTTCTTCAGTTTGCAAAATGATTACATAATAATTATTTATATTATGTCACTGAACTATACTGCAATTTAGCAATTGATACACTAATTATTTGAGTTTGACAATAAAAGTAACAAGTAATGCAAGAATTATCAATGGATGAAAAAATATAAGGGTCACGATAAAAAACATTATAAAATAAAACACAAACACACTATCTAATTAATTAAAGAAATACTATATACTGAAAGAGCACTGTATGAACACCTGTACAGCTAGTTTACTCATTCATGAAATTATCAGAAAATCATGTGTCAGAAGTGCAATAGATGAACTCACGCGGATACTGTACTGTATATGCCAGTAACTTCAGGTAATCTTTACATCAACCATCAGAATGAGGGAAATGCAATCTCAGAGATTTTATCCTTGGTAGGATGGTTAGTGCCAGTTAGGCTAGATTTAATATTTCTATAACTGTTTTAAATTTAATCTGCTCTAAAATGCTCTAAATGTCTAAATCTCCTGGGATTGTTATGTACAACAGTCTCTACAGTTTGGAGCAATAAAGTACAGGGCAATAAAAAAATAAAAATCCAGCAGTTCTGTGGACAGAAATAACTTGTTGAGAGGTCACATGAAAATAAGCTAACTAAAAAAGCATAGCCTGTTCTGATTAATCTTGATTTTTGCTGAGGCACAGAGATCTGGGTCAGAAATTGGTGCCAGTAGATCCAAAGTACAGTCCAGGCTGGTGTGAGGAAAATGCTTAATCATCACTTGAATGCTACAGACTATCTGACCATGTTACATCCCTTCAACACCCTAATTTATCATCTTCTAATAGCTACTTTAAGCAAGATACTGCACCAGGTTTCATAAACATGACAATGAGCTCAGTATTTTTCATTGGTCTTCCCAGAGAAGACCTTTGCAATGTGGGAGAATTCACAATATGAACATGTACAGTACCTGATAAAAAAAAAAAATGTACGAATTGTGTGATGCAATAAATTCAGCATGGACCAGAATCTCAAAAAGAAAGTTTCCAACATCATAATCCATACCATGAAGAATTGAGGATGTTTTGAGAGGCTCTAGGCAGTAGTAGTTTAGTGTTCCTAATGAAATGCTCTGTGAGGAATGCTTTTCAATTCCCTGCAGTGAATTATACCTCTGTTCTGTGGGCAAGCTGCCATCCTGATTCTGTTTGTCTGTAGAATTCCAAGTAGGGGTCTGATTTTCCAAAGAAGTCCTGCAATCATCAAATTTTGCAGAAATTATTTGACTTTTCTGATTTCATCGGGTTAGAACTTTAATTAAAAATATTCATATAATTAAATTTCACATAAAATTAATCCATTTCTATAGCAAGAAAAATATTTGTTTTAGTTGTAGTATAAGAGGTGCTGGAGAGGGTAGAAATAAAACTACAGTATATACATTAGGCACTCTTGCTAGAAAATTAGGTAAATCTGTATTTTTTTTACTTTATTACAACTTATTAACTTTTTTACAGAAGCTAGGTTTCAACTTACCTTGTTATCCAATTTTCTGGCCTCAACTTCAAAATTCACCACCCTATTATCCTTAATTTCCTCTGCACAGATCTAAAACAAACACAAGCACAGTCAACAGAAAGAAACTGTGAAAATTAGCTTAAATCTGAATAAACTAAAATTATTTTTCTGGAATTCCAGCAACCTAAATAAGTATTTATTTCTTCCCAAAATTCCCACTCATCAGTCAGCACAAGGGCAAAAGCTATCAAATTATTGTGAAGCCAGTCACTGTATCATTTTAACTCTGAATCTCTTTGTTTCCTATTCTCCAAGTAATGAGTGGATGAGGCAATGGAATTTAAACCGGTGACCTCCCAACAACAGGCTGAAATCTATACTAGTATTCAGCAGTGCTGACCTTTAGCCACTATAGAACACTGAATACCATGTTTGTTAATTACCAATAGGTTAGATGACAGATTCAATATATATTGACTCTCAAACATACGAACAACACATGCAAAAAAAAAAGGGTTAGGATAAAACTGGATTCTGAATCCGAAATCATACAAAATGATAGCGCTGGTGAAATTTAAGACTAAACGATATAACACCAAGGTCAGAAGGGCGATGCAATTCCTCATATGGTACAAAGTTATACACAGTAGGTTTTATCGCTTAAATTAAAAGAAATCAGACTGTACTGCTTAGCCTCATGACTATGCAAAAATATCCAAATAAGCTGCAGTGTAAATGATAATGCATAATTAATGACACTTGAGGTGTGAGGTTCCAGGAGCAGTCTAACAAGTCTAGCAACAGCATGCAGCCAATTTATAAAAAGGGAAAGCTACATAACACACTGTAACATTTTTTCTGTCATATTTAGGCAGGACAATGGACGAATATTCACCGTAATGGTTCCTTTTCCTGCAGGTCTTTTGTTCTTCAAGATCAGTGGTCTGGTCAACTCTCTACTGGACACAATCTGTGTTAAAACAACAAAAACAAAGAAAGGATAATCAAACGTCCTTTAAACGTGCCTGATATACAGTACATGCAAACATGAAAAGCCCTAGGTTGTTGGCTGTAGACTAGGGTTATTCCACTTTTAAATGATTCCCAGTTTAAAAATAGATCAAAAGTTTGGATAAAGAATATGTAAATTAACAGAAAAATAAACAGATTTACTATAAAAGGCTGCTGTAGCCCTTTTATAACAAATGCCACACCTGCACTCCTGTCACAGGAAATGGTGCACTCAGGTTTGGCAGCCACAAGACATCAAACACAACTACATTGCTTGAGGTTAACATCAAGCTGATAGAAATGTTTTGACATGTTTTACATGCAACCTTTACAGCTAATTAAGAAGAAGATTTAACATTGTCTTCATTTTGCTTTGAAAAAGTTAAGCAACACTTTTGACAGTTTTGGTTGTTCTATCATCAACACTAATGTTCACACTTGATATAGACAGGTCCTGATGTAAGTGTAATAATCGGAGGTGTTTATTCAAAACATACAAGTTAAATGTGCTTTTAAGAGCCAATTAACTGAATTGTCCTTTTTTTTCTTCTTTTTTAAACAGTCCAATTTTGTTACTGGTTCTACTCTGGAAACAGGTTTTGATTTTTGACTGTAGAAACATAACAGTGTATTCAGATAGAGAATAAATGTTTACAGTACCAATAAATGTATTTTTCTACAAGTGTTTCTCCTCAAAGAAAAATGTTTCCGTGCACAACTATACAAACAAGAGTAGAAATATGATGTACGAATAAGATAGGACAGCATAAGCCCAACTGAAATGTGGGAGGTTATAGATGACAGAGTAATGTATTTATGATTTAAAGTATGGTGATCAAGAGTAAAAAGCTCATTTTCTTACCTGACCCAGGGAACACTCCAACTCTCCAAGGAAGTCATCATCACTTAGATCGACAGTTTTGTTGTCGATATCATAAACGCCAAATTTAAGTTTCTGTACCATTTCGAAGTGATAATCGATGAGAAACTTCTTGGCAAAGTTGGGATTCAGACAATTTTTTACTCTTTCTGTCCGGCCAACCTGAAAAGATAAAAAATATAGCCTTCGTTATAAATTGATTATAAACAATGCAATTTTCTTGATGTCTGACCTTTACTTATATAAATTTATGCCATCTGGCAGATGCCCTTATCCAGAGCAACTTATATGTATCTCATAATTTATCTGAGCAGTTAAAGGAGATCGTTTAAGAGACCAACACCAGCATCTTTGTGGTGCTGGGATTTGAACCTGTGACCACCTGCCTTTATCTAATATATCAGGTCTTAAACACTCACCTCATACCATTGTGTTCCAGATGAATTTATTTGCAGGACACAGAGGGGGTCAGACTTTGAACCCACATCCATGTCCAAAAGGTTTTTACAGGAGACTGTGAGCTCCACTTTGGTTACACACTGTGTCGCCATTGAAGTAACTTTAAAACAAAATGGAAAAGGTTTGCTTTCAGTGTTTTACATGTCCATGTATTGTCCTACTTTTTATTTAAATTATTGCATTCGATCATAATAAATAACAAACTGTCCATAACCATATATAGAATTTTTTTATAAAAAATCTAAACAACTGTTAGGGCATTGTGTGCTAAGCGGAGTATCTTCTATAATGTCACATCACTTCAGTCACTTTATCACTTTATGTTTTCTCAATCACCAAAGTCTACTTACACAAGTTTTCTAAGACTTATCTTTGCAGTAATTAGGAAGCTTTAAAACACCGAAATTACACAATAGTGAAACAGTTCTTCCTCATCATACTTACACATGGTCCTTTTAATACCAACCCTTATTATTTACA